>NW_026962299.1:0-87205 GCF_032445375.1 Bacillus rossius redtenbacheri
CACAACAATGCAAATACAATTTCTTCCTACAACTGCCGTTTCTACTCGCACCTCGTTTCCTTTGTTTCTGTACCCACGGCGACGGTCGACCGCCGCGTGCAATTTGGTTACCCCCGTTTGCCGCGTGGCGGCACTTGGTTACACCCGTTTGCCGCGTGGCGGCACTCGGGTCGTCGCGTCCGCCTCGGCAAAAAGGCGGGCCACCACGGCACAGTCGAGAGGGGAACTTTTTTCCATTAGCAACATACCTAGGGTTTCACGAATATCGAGTGCCGTGTCCCACGAGGCGATTTTCGGACGATTCGCGGCTTCAGGCTGCACGACCGTACGCTATTTTCACCATTAGTGGTGGGTCCGCACATTTTTCCTATATAGTCCGGATTTTCAAAGTTTCAACCGTGCTCTGGTTTCCCTTCAAACGCATAAATCTTTCGCCTTTTACTAAAGAATTTCCGTGGAGGGGGACATTTGATGAGTCTTTAAACAATTTTTTGTTGTGCCCAGTGTTTACACACTGGCCGGTTACCGTTAAACCACTGGGCCCGGGGGTGAGGCGGGGAGGGGGAAATCTGAAAAATCGAATTGGACAAGTATCGTTCATGGGAATTTTTTTTTTCTTTTTTTCAACTATTACCATGCACAATTACGTACCTTCCTTCCGCACTTTCAAGACGGTGGGGGTTGTTCGCCAAGGCACCGTAAACTTGAGACCTACGAATGCATTACATACCATACACAGATGAAAAAAAAAAAAAAAAATTACACTTCACTGTACATAATTCTTAACACTACTTCACAACTACTAAGTTGAAATTTTTTCACCGGGACAGCGCGAACGCAGTCCCGACTACCAAAAATTACGCGCCCGAGTTACCCACATTTGGGGTAATCGCAGAGGTCAGCTCAACCGAAGTGCAAGGGAAGAGCCTCACCCTGGGGGAACCCCCTGCTTGATCAGGGTAGCCCCTACGCCAGGTAAGTATGCTGCGCAGTGTTTCGCTTTTCTATTTCACTTGGAGCTCGGACCACCTCATCAACGTGTTTTGAGGTTATGTACTTCTACCTCCGAAACAGCTCTTTCCCCAGACATAACACTCCCGTGCCAGTTCATCACACTACATGACAGTACACACCAACAATGCAAATACAATTTCTTCCTACAACTGCCCGTTTCTACTCGCACCTCGTTTCCTTTGTTTCTGTACCCACGGCGACGGTCGACCGCCGCGTGCATTTGGTTACCCCGTTTGCCGCGTGGCGGCACTTGGTTACACCGTTTGCCGCGTGGCGGCACTCGGGTCGTCGCGTCCGCCTCGGCAAAAAGGCGGGCACCACGGCACAGTCGAGAGGGGAACTTTTTTCCATTAGCAACATACCTAGGGTTTCACGAAATATCGAGTGCCGTGTCCCACGAGGCGATTTTCGGACGATTCGCGGCTTCAGGCTGCACGACCGTACGCTATTTTCACCATTAGTGGTGGTCCGCACATTTTTCCTATATAGTCCGGATTTTCAAAGTTTCAACCGTGCTCTGGTTTCCCTTCAAACGCATAAATCTTTCGCCTTTTACTAAAGATTTCCGTGGAGGGGAACATTTGATGAGTCTTTAAACAATTTTTTGTTGTGCCCAGTGTTTACACACTGGGCCGGTTACCGTTAAACCACTGGGCCCGGGGGTGAGGCGGGGAGGGGGAAATCTGAAAAATCGAATTGGACAAGTATCGTTCATGGGAATTTTTTTTTTCTTTTTTCAACTATTACCATGCACAATTACGTACCTTCCTTCCGCACTTTCAAGACGGTGGGGTTGTTCGCCAAGGCACCGTAAACTTGAGACCTACGAATGCATTACATACCATACACAGATGAAAAAAAAAAAAAAAATTACACTTCACTGTACATAATTCTTAACACTACTTCACAACTACTAAGTTGAAATTTTTTCACCGGGACAGCGCGAACGCAGTCCCGACTACCAAAAATTACGCGCCCGAGTTACCCACATTTGGGGTAATCGCAGAGGTCAGCTCAACCGAAGTGCAAGGGAAGAGCCTCACCCTGGGGGAACCCCCTGCTTGATCAGGGTAGCCCCTACGCCAGGTAAGTATGCTGCGCAGTGTTTCGCTTTTCTATTTCACTTGGAGCTCGGACCACCTCATCAACGTGTTTTGAGGTTATGTACTTCTACCTCCGAAACAGCTCTTTCCCCAGACATAACACTCCCGTGCCAGTTCATCACACTACATGACAGTACACACCAACAATGCAAATACAATTTCTTCCTACAACTGCCCGTTTCTACTCGCACCTCGTTTCCTTTGTTTCTGTACCCACGGCGACGGTCGACCGCCGCGTGCATTTGGTTACCCCGTTTGCCGCGTGGCGGCACTTGGTTACACCGTTTGCCGCGTGGCGGCACTCGGGTCGTCGCGTCCGCCTCGGCAAAAAGGCGGGCACCACGGCACAGTCGAGAGGGGAACTTTTTTCCATTAGCAACATACCTAGGGTTTCACGAAATATCGAGTGCCGTGTCCCACGAGGCGATTTTCGGACGATTCGCGGCTTCAGGCTGCACGACCGTACGCTATTTTCACCATTAGTGGTGGTCCGCACATTTTTCCTATATAGTCCGGATTTTCAAAGTTTCAACCGTGCTCTGGTTTCCCTTCAAACGCATAAATCTTTCGCCTTTTACTAAAGATTTCCGTGGAGGGGAACATTTGATGAGTCTTTAAACAATTTTTTGTTGTGCCCAGTGTTTACACACTGGGCCGGTTACCGTTAAACCACTGGGCCCGGGGGTGAGGCGGGGAGGGGGAAATCTGAAAAATCGAATTGGACAAGTATCGTTCATGGGAATTTTTTTTTTCTTTTTTCAACTATTACCATGCACAATTACGTACCTTCCTTCCGCACTTTCAAGACGGTGGGGTTGTTCGCCAAGGCACCGTAAACTTGAGACCTACGAATGCATTACATACCATACACAGATGAAAAAAAAAAAAAAAATTACACTTCACTGTACATAATTCTTAACACTACTTCACAACTACTAAGTTGAAATTTTTTCACCGGGACAGCGCGAACGCAGTCCCGACTACCAAAAATTACGCGCCCGAGTTACCCACATTTGGGGTAATCGCAGAGGTCAGCTCAACCGAAGTGCAAGGGAAGAGCCTCACCCTGGGGGAACCCCCTGCTTGATCAGGGTAGCCCCTACGCCAGGTAAGTATGCTGCGCAGTGTTTCGCTTTTCTATTTCACTTGGAGCTCGGACCACCTCATCAACGTGTTTTGAGGTTATGTACTTCTACCTCCGAAACAGCTCTTTCCCCAGACATAACACTCCCGTGCCAGTTCATCACACTACATGACAGTACACACCAACAATGCAAATACAATTTCTTCCTACAACTGCCCGTTTCTACTCGCACCTCGTTTCCTTTGTTTCTGTACCCACGGCGACGGTCGACCGCCGCGTGCATTTGGTTACCCCGTTTGCCGCGTGGCGGCACTTGGTTACACCGTTTGCCGCGTGGCGGCACTCGGGTCGTCGCGTCCGCCTCGGCAAAAAGGCGGGCACCACGGCACAGTCGAGAGGGGAACTTTTTTCCATTAGCAACATACCTAGGGTTTCACGAAATATCGAGTGCCGTGTCCCACGAGGCGATTTTCGGACGATTCGCGGCTTCAGGCTGCACGACCGTACGCTATTTTCACCATTAGTGGTGGTCCGCACATTTTTCCTATATAGTCCGGATTTTCAAAGTTTCAACCGTGCTCTGGTTTCCCTTCAAACGCATAAATCTTTCGCCTTTTACTAAAGATTTCCGTGGAGGGGAACATTTGATGAGTCTTTAAACAATTTTTTGTTGTGCCCAGTGTTTACACACTGGGCCGGTTACCGTTAAACCACTGGGCCCGGGGGTGAGGCGGGGAGGGGGAAATCTGAAAAATCGAATTGGACAAGTATCGTTCATGGGAATTTTTTTTTTCTTTTTTCAACTATTACCATGCACAATTACGTACCTTCCTTCCGCACTTTCAAGACGGTGGGGTTGTTCGCCAAGGCACCGTAAACTTGAGACCTACGAATGCATTACATACCATACACAGATGAAAAAAAAAAAAAAAATTACACTTCACTGTACATAATTCTTAACACTACTTCACAACTACTAAGTTGAAATTTTTTCACCGGGACAGCGCGAACGCAGTCCCGACTACCAAAAATTACGCGCCCGAGTTACCCACATTTGGGGTAATCGCAGAGGTCAGCTCAACCGAAGTGCAAGGGAAGAGCCTCACCCTGGGGGAACCCCCTGCTTGATCAGGGTAGCCCCTACGCCAGGTAAGTATGCTGCGCAGTGTTTCGCTTTTCTATTTCACTTGGAGCTCGGACCACCTCATCAACGTGTTTTGAGGTTATGTACTTCTACCTCCGAAACAGCTCTTTCCCCAGACATAACACTCCCGTGCCAGTTCATCACACTACATGACAGTACACACCAACAATGCAAATACAATTTCTTCCTACAACTGCCCGTTTCTACTCGCACCTCGTTTCCTTTGTTTCTGTACCCACGGCGACGGTCGACCGCCGCGTGCATTTGGTTACCCCGTTTGCCGCGTGGCGGCACTTGGTTACACCGTTTGCCGCGTGGCGGCACTCGGGTCGTCGCGTCCGCCTCGGCAAAAAGGCGGGCACCACGGCACAGTCGAGAGGGGAACTTTTTTCCATTAGCAACATACCTAGGGTTTCACGAAATATCGAGTGCCGTGTCCCACGAGGCGATTTTCGGACGATTCGCGGCTTCAGGCTGCACGACCGTACGCTATTTTCACCATTAGTGGTGGTCCGCACATTTTTCCTATATAGTCCGGATTTTCAAAGTTTCAACCGTGCTCTGGTTTCCCTTCAAAGGCATCAAACTGTTCAGGGGAATTTTTAAAAGCTTTTTGAAGCAAATCTGAGCACTTTTGGCCATTAACTAACTGGTTTCCTTTCAGCAATTTCAGCGAGCCGCCGAGACCTGCTGCTGCTAGTTCCTGAGTCGACCACCAGGAGTGCTCTTGTGTAGATCTAGTTCTTAGATCCTAGATCTTCTTCTTGTGAGTGCTGTGCGCCACCGAGTCGCGGCCTATTGGGGCGGCTGAGGGGGGAGTTTGGAATGGACTCCCTCCCGATGAAGCCAAACCAGGGCGGGGGCGACCTCGGTCAGAGGCCATCGGCCGAGGCCACTTCTTGTGACTCCCGGCAACCAAGTTGTAGCCTATTGGGGAGGCCGAGGGGTGAGTTTGGAATGGACTCTCTCCCGATGACGCCGAACCAGGGCGGGGACGACTTTGGTCCGAGGCCCTCGGCCGAGGCCGGTTCTGGCGATGAGATGACTACTGACAATCGGCCACCCCAGCCACGACAATACTGTGGACCGCATCGCCAGCGCTTGGAGACCATGCAAGTCGGGTCTGGGGAGGCGGGCGCTGCTGGGGTCGGGGGGGTGGCTCCGCCTCCCTCCCCCGCGCCAGCCGGGCTGCGCACCCAGACTGTTTGCATTAAGGTCAGCGAGACGAAACATCTTCACGGCCTGGACGTCTCCACCATCCTCGCTCTGCCTACGACTACCTCTGCTCCAACACCACCAACTGTGACTACTACTACCACCACGGCCTGCATCACTTCACCGATCATGTCTCCTGCGCCTTCTCTTCCGCTGTTGCCGACCGACTCACCGCCTGCCGCCGTTCCTCCTGCTGCGACTGCTACTCCCATGGACACCGGCTTCATCGTTCCCACGAAGACCGTCAAGCGCGCCCACCCCGACCAGCACTCCTCCGACGATGCCGTCCCTACCAGCAACCGCTACGACAGTCTCCTCAGTCTACCGGATACCGACACCGACGACGGCGCTGGGGCTGCCTCCTCGGACCGACCCTTGACTGCCAAGCCCCGCCGCAAGCAGCATGCTAAGCGGCACCGGCCCGACACGCAACCTCCTCCTGTGCCCTTCACCACTCTCCCGGGCCCCTCTTCGACGAGTCCCAGCTCATCTCGTGCTCCACCCCGCCCTCCAGCCTCGCAGCCTCGTGCCTCCTCCTCGGCGGCGCCTCGCCCGCCTACCTCCACTCCTCGCACGCCTCGCATGCCTCCGATCGCCTGCCTTCTCACGCCCACAGCCGGCCCCTTCGCCACTGCACAACGTTTTCAGTCTCTCCTCTCCGGTCCTCTCTCTGTCACCTCCGTCAATGACCGCACCTCCTTTTATACCAGCAACCCTCAGGACCACCAGCTCCTATTTGACGAACTCCAACGCCTCGGATATAAACCCTACACCCATCTCCGCCCCGACGAGCGTGCCGATCGAGTTGTGATCAAGAAACTCCCTCTCTCCACGACGGCTGACGAGGTCACCCAGTCCCTGCTCGACCTGCACCTACCTGTGGCATCTGTGGTGGCCATGCGCACCTCTCCTACTTCAACGACCCGGCCTTTCCTGGTCACTACATCCGGTCTGGGTGAGGCAGCCCCCTTCCTGAAGTTGAAGACATTGGGCTGCTGGGTGGTGGCAGTTGAGAAATACCGCGGCTCGGGGCGCGTACCTCAGTGCTACCGCTGCCAGCGGCCTGGACACCCGTCCTCCCGATGCCACCGGGACCTCGCCTGTTTCAAGTGCGCTGGGCCCCACTGGTCTCGGGACTGCACCTCGACTACCCGACGCTGCACGCTTTGTGACGGGGCCCACTTCGCTACTTCCACTGACTGTCGCGTGATTCAGGCTTACCTGCGCCGACACCCTCAACGACTCACTGACGCCACGACGACTGCCGTGGGGACCGGGCCCTCTGTCCCGTCCCTGTCCGATCCCAAGACGTTTCCTGCTCTCTCCACCAATGCTTGGGCACGCCCTCCCCCCGTTGTACCGGTTGTTCCCCCCTCTGCCACCTCGCACCCTCCTCCTTCCGCTCCTTCTTCTGACTCTCGACCGCTTGCCTCCGACTCAGACTGCTCGTCGCTTTCATCCCTCATTCACGACTTCATTTCATTCATCCGACAGTACCTCCCGCTCATCCGGTCTGTCCTGACGGCACTCTCCCGAGCCCGCACCTCCACCGAGAAGTTCGAAGTGCTCCTCCAGGCCCTTCTGAATTTCTTCGATGGATCCCGCCCCTCCCCTTAGTGTCCTCATCTGGAACGTCTTTTCCCTCCTCCCTAAGCTCCACGACCTTTTGCACCTGCTCCACGAGCGATCGCCCGACGTCGTGTTCCTTTCTGAGACCTGGCTCTCCCCCTCTGCCCCCGTCCTGGTCCCCGGGTATGCGGTCCACCGTGCCGATCGCGATGGTCGGGGCGGGGGGGTGGCGTTACTCGTCCGCAACACCATTTCACATCATCGCCGTCGCATCCCTTCTTCCCCCGCGGCCGAGGCGGTTGCTGTGCGCTTGCACGGCCTCCCGTACTCCCTGACCTTGGTATCCTTGTACCTCCCCCCTCAGTACGCCTTTCCCACGGCCGACGTTGTCGCCCTCGGTCGGCTCGACGCCCACGTCGTGCTGGCCGGGGACTTCAACGCCACCCATCCCTTCTGGGGCTGTGCCGCCGCGAACCGGCGGGGCAGCTCCCTCCGGCAACTCCTTCGGCGTACTCCTCTCTCTCTTTATGCCCCTCCGACCCCGACATTTTTTCCGGCCCAGCTCAACCGGCAACCCAGCATCATCGACTTTGCACTGTCCACGCCCCTCCCCATTCTCTCGGATCTCACCACCATCACCTCCGGCACCTCCGACCACTTGCCTGTTCTTGCCACACTTCACTTTCACCCCCGTTCTAACCCCCACCTCCCCCGCTTCGATTTTCCCAAGGCCGACTGGGGCGGTTTTCAGCGTTCCCTCTCCGCTGCCATAGACCTGTCTGTTCCGTTCGATACCCCTGCCCGCCTTGACGCCAACGTTCTCTCGCTGACCGACGCCATTTCCGCGGCCGCCTCTGCCAACATACCTCTGGTTCCCCCCCGTCCCCTTGTCGACCCATTTCCGCCTTACCTCCGGGACGCCTTGTCCTTGCGCAACCGCTTCCGCGTCCTCTGGCAGGCTAGTCGTTCCCTGCTGCACCGGCGGGTGTACCTGGTGCTGCGGGGGCGCTGCCGGCGATTGGTCGCGGAGTGGAGGGCCCGTCTGGAGACTCGGCGTCTCCAATCCCTCTCTGCTTGCTCCGGCTCCCTCTGGTCTCACGTCCGTCGTCTCCGCTCGGTTCCTACCACCATCCCCCCGCTGACCACCCCCACGGGTGTGGCGGAAACGGCCTCGGAGCGATCCGAGGCGGTGGCCGCCTACCTGGCGACCACCTTCGCATCCGCACCCGGCCCTTCCCTGTCCTCCGAGTCTTCGGACGACGAGGACGGGGCCCGCCTCCTGTCTCGCCACGTCACTTTGCCCCCCCTTCCGGCCACCTTCCCCCTGCCGCTCGTCACGCCTTCCGAGGTCCGCACCCTGCTCGCCCGCCTTCGGCCCCGTTCTGCTCCTGGCCACGACTCTCTGCCCTCCCCCGTGCTCCGTGCCCTACCTCGCAAGGCCCTTGTGTTTCTGACCCGTCTTTTCAACGCAATGTTCCTCCTCTGCCACTTCCCCACCCCCTGGAAAACCGCCGTCGTCTCACCCATCCCCAAACCTGGCAAGCCCCCGTCTCTCCCTTCATCTTTTCGGCCCATCTCGCTTCTTCCTATTCTGTCCAAGGTCGCGGAACGGGCGATCCACCGCCGTCTCCTCTTTCAAGTCACCACCCTGGACCTTCTACCCCGCCACCAGTTCGGTTTCCGCCCCCGCCACTCGACGACCCACGCCATTGCCCGTGTGGAGCACCTGGTGGTCCAGGGATTCGCCAGGCGGCAACACACGGGCATGGTGCTTCTTGACCTCGCCCGTGCTTTCGATTCCGTTCCGCATGCCCAGCTCCTCCAGCGCCTCTCTGCCACCGACCTCTCATCTCATCTCATCCGCCTCCTCTGCTCCTTCCTGGAGGGTCGCACCTTCCGGGTTCGGGTGGAGGGGGTCCTCTCCGGCCCCCGCCCCATCTCCGCCGGCGTCCCCCAGGGCGCCATTCTCTCACCGCTACTTTTTACCCTCCACATCTCTGATCTCAAGCCCCCTCCCGGCACCTATCTTGTCCAGTACGCCGATGATACCTGTCTCCTGGCCTCTTCAGTTTCCGAGCGGCTGCTCTGCGACCGTCTCGGCCGCGGCCTCACTTCCCTCAACAATCAGTTCCTCGCGCATGGCATCGGGCTCAATCACTCTAAATCACGATCCATCCTCTTCTCCCGACTTCATCCACACCACGACCACCCGCCAGTCATCTCCACCGTAGCCATCCCCTGGTCGCCTCGCATCCGTTATCTGGGGGTCACCCTAGACAATACCTTTACTTTTCTGCCGCACCTCGACTCAATCCGCACCAAGTCCCGTGCCGTCATGGCTCAGCTGGCCACCATACTCAGACCGACATCCGGCACCCCTCTCGACGTTCGTGTGACTGCCTACCGTTCCTTTGTTCTTCCCCACTTCCTCTACGCGTGCCCGGCTTGGGTCCACTCCTCTCTGTACAACCTCCGTCCGATCACCCGGTCCTACTTTCTCGGTGCCCGCCTCCTGCTCGGTCTCCCTCGCGCCACCTTACGACAGACCCTCCTGGACCAGACTGGGCTCCCGCACTTACACGAGCTGCTCTGCAAGGTGACTAAGAAGTTTCTCCGCCACTGCCGGCGTTCTGACAACCCCCTGATCCGACTCCTTGCAGAGCCCCTGCCTGACGCTCCTCACCCCCGCCGACCGCTCTTTACCTACGATCATTTGAGACGCCCTGACCCTGATGACGTTGACGCTGGTGCAGTCGCGGCTGGTGGGCCCGGCAGCTGACGACGGTGATCACCACGTCCACGGTTGGCTCTGAGGAATGTTACCAGGCATCATCCCATCAAGATCTCTGCTCTCAGTGAACTACTGCCTAACATCGCCACTGCTCCGGACCGTCTTCATCTGCGGCCCGGCACCTTCTGCGCCCCGAGTCGCCCCCGGCAGCCCACAGAAGATTCGCCGCCCAACAAGCAGCTGGACCTCTAGGACGGTATCGTCGGAGGGGCCCCGTTTCGTCAGTGTTGAATAAAGATTGTCACCATTCGCCCTTGTGGCCATGTATTCGTGTTCTATGTTGTGTTTTATTTGTGTTCACCTGTATCCGCTTTTTATATTAAAGATGAATTTTTTGGTGGGTAACTCCCTTCAGTGGGAGTTCCCTTTGTTTAAAAAAAAAAAAAAAAAAAAAAAAAAAAAAAAAAAAAAAACTAAAGATTTCCGTGGAGGGGAACATTTGATGAGTCTTTAAACAATTTTTTGTTGTGCCCAGTGTTTACACACTGGGCCGGTTACCGTTAAACCACTGGGCCCGGGGGTGAGGCGGGGAGGGGGAAATCTGAAAAATCGAATTGGACAAGTATCGTTCATGGGAATTTTTTTTTTCTTTTTTCAACTATTACCATGCACAATTACGTACCTTCCTTCCGCACTTTCAAGACGGTGGGGTTGTTCGCCAAGGCACCGTAAACTTGAGACCTACGAATGCATTACATACCATACACAGATGAAAAAAAAAAAAAAAATTACACTTCACTGTACATAATTCTTAACACTACTTCACAACTACTAAGTTGAAATTTTTTCACCGGGACAGCGCGAACGCAGTCCCGACTACCAAAAATTACGCGCCCGAGTTACCCACATTTGGGGTAATCGCAGAGGTCAGCTCAACCGAAGTGCAAGGGAAGAGCCTCACCCTGGGGGAACCCCCTGCTTGATCAGGGTAGCCCCTACGCCAGGTAAGTATGCTGCGCAGTGTTTCGCTTTTCTATTTCACTTGGAGCTCGGACCACCTCATCAACGTGTTTTGAGGTTATGTACTTCTACCTCCGAAACAGCTCTTTCCCCAGACATAACACTCCCGTGCCAGTTCATCACACTACATGACAGTACACACCAACAATGCAAATACAATTTCTTCCTACAACTGCCCGTTTCTACTCGCACCTCGTTTCCTTTGTTTCTGTACCCACGGCGACGGTCGACCGCCGCGTGCATTTGGTTACCCCGTTTGCCGCGTGGCGGCACTTGGTTACACCGTTTGCCGCGTGGCGGCACTCGGGTCGTCGCGTCCGCCTCGGCAAAAAGGCGGGCACCACGGCACAGTCGAGAGGGGAACTTTTTTCCATTAGCAACATACCTAGGGTTTCACGAAATATCGAGTGCCGTGTCCCACGAGGCGATTTTCGGACGATTCGCGGCTTCAGGCTGCACGACCGTACGCTATTTTCACCATTAGTGGTGGTCCGCACATTTTTCCTATATAGTCCGGATTTTCAAAGTTTCAACCGTGCTCTGGTTTCCCTTCAAACGCATAAATCTTTCGCCTTTTACTAAAGATTTCCGTGGAGGGGAACATTTGATGAGTCTTTAAACAATTTTTTGTTGTGCCCAGTGTTTACACACTGGGCCGGTTACCGTTAAACCACTAGGCCCGGGGGTGAGGCGGGGAGGGGGAAATCTGAAAAATCGAATTGGACAAGTATCGTTCATGGGAATTTTTTTTTTCTTTTTTCAACTATTACCATGCACAATTACGTACCTTCCTTCCGCACTTTCAAGACGGTGGGGTTGTTCGCCAAGGCACCGTAAACTTGAGACCTACGAATGCATTACATACCATACACAGATGAAAAAAAAAAAAAAAATTACACTTCACTGTACATAATTCTTAACACTACTTCACAACTACTAAGTTGAAATTTTTTCACCGGGACAGCGCGAACGCAGTCCCGACTACCAAAAATTACGCGCCCGAGTTACCCACATTTGGGGTAATCGCAGAGGTCAGCTCAACCGAAGTGCAAGGGAAGAGCCTCACCCTGGGGGAACCCCCTGCTTGATCAGGGTAGCCCCTACGCCAGGTAAGTATGCTGCGCAGTGTTTCGCTTTTCTATTTCACTTGGAGCTCGGACCACCTCATCAACGTGTTTTGAGGTTATGTACTTCTACCTCCGAAACAGCTCTTTCCCCAGACATAACACTCCCGTGCCAGTTCATCACACTACATGACAGTACACACCAACAATGCAAATACAATTTCTTCCTACAACTGCCCGTTTCTACTCGCACCTCGTTTCCTTTGTTTCTGTACCCACGGCGACGGTCGACCGCCGCGTGCATTTGGTTACCCCGTTTGCCGCGTGGCGGCACTTGGTTACACCGTTTGCCGCGTGGCGGCACTCGGGTCGTCGCGTCCGCCTCGGCAAAAAGGCGGGCACCACGGCACAGTCGAGAGGGGAACTTTTTTCCATTAGCAACATACCTAGGGTTTCACGAAATATCGAGTGCCGTGTCCCACGAGGCGATTTTCGGACGATTCGCGGCTTCAGGCTGCACGACCGTACGCTATTTTCACCATTAGTGGTGGTCCGCACATTTTTCCTATATAGTCCGGATTTTCAAAGTTTCAACCGTGCTCTGGTTTCCCTTCAAACGCATAAATCTTTCGCCTTTTACTAAAGATTTCCGTGGAGGGGAACATTTGATGAGTCTTTAAACAATTTTTTGTTGTGCCCAGTGTTTACACACTGGGCCGGTTACCGTTAAACCACTGGGCCCGGGGGTGAGGCGGGGAGGGGGAAATCTGAAAAATCGAATTGGACAAGTATCGTTCATGGGAATTTTTTTTTTCTTTTTTCAACTATTACCATGCACAATTACGTACCTTCCTTCCGCACTTTCAAGACGGTGGGGTTGTTCGCCAAGGCACCGTAAACTTGAGACCTACGAATGCATTACATACCATACACAGATGAAAAAAAAAAAAAAAATTACACTTCACTGTACATAATTCTTAACACTACTTCACAACTACTAAGTTGAAATTTTTTCACCGGGACAGCGCGAACGCAGTCCCGACTACCAAAAATTACGCGCCCGAGTTACCCACATTTGGGGTAATCGCAGAGGTCAGCTCAACCGAAGTGCAAGGGAAGAGCCTCACCCTGGGGGAACCCCCTGCTTGATCAGGGTAGCCCCTACGCCAGGTAAGTATGCTGCGCAGTGTTTCGCTTTTCTATTTCACTTGGAGCTCGGACCACCTCATCAACGTGTTTTGAGGTTATGTACTTCTACCTCCGAAACAGCTCTTTCCCCAGACATAACACTCCCGTGCCAGTTCATCACACTACATGACAGTACACACCAACAATGCAAATACAATTTCTTCCTACAACTGCCCGTTTCTACTCGCACCTCGTTTCCTTTGTTTCTGTACCCACGGCGACGGTCGACCGCCGCGTGCATTTGGTTACCCCGTTTGCCGCGTGGCGGCACTTGGTTACACCGTTTGCCGCGTGGCGGCACTCGGGTCGTCGCGTCCGCCTCGGCAAAAAGGCGGGCACCACGGCACAGTCGAGAGGGGAACTTTTTTCCATTAGCAACATACCTAGGGTTTCACGAAATATCGAGTGCCGTGTCCCACGAGGCGATTTTCGGACGATTCGCGGCTTCAGGCTGCACGACCGTACGCTATTTTCACCATTAGTGGTGGTCCGCACATTTTTCCTATATAGTCCGGATTTTCAAAGTTTCAACCGTGCTCTGGTTTCCCTTCAAACGCATAAATCTTTCGCCTTTTACTAAAGATTTCCGTGGAGGGGAACATTTGATGAGTCTTTAAACAATTTTTTGTTGTGCCCAGTGTTTACACACTGGGCCGGTTACCGTTAAACCACTGGGCCCGGGGGTGAGGCGGGGAGGGGGAAATCTGAAAAATCGAATTGGACAAGTATCGTTCATGGGAATTTTTTTTTTCTTTTTTCAACTATTACCATGCACAATTACGTACCTTCCTTCCGCACTTTCAAGACGGTGGGGTTGTTCGCCAAGGCACCGTAAACTTGAGACCTACGAATGCATTACATACCATACACAGATGAAAAAAAAAAAAAAAATTACACTTCACTGTACATAATTCTTAACACTACTTCACAACTACTAAGTTGAAATTTTTTCACCGGGACAGCGCGAACGCAGTCCCGACTACCAAAAATTACGCGCCCGAGTTACCCACATTTGGGGTAATCGCAGAGGTCAGCTCAACCGAAGTGCAAGGGAAGAGCCTCACCCTGGGGGAACCCCCTGCTTGATCAGGGTAGCCCCTACGCCAGGTAAGTATGCTGCGCAGTGTTTCGCTTTTCTATTTCACTTGGAGCTCGGACCACCTCATCAACGTGTTTTGAGGTTATGTACTTCTACCTCCGAAACAGCTCTTTCCCCAGACATAACACTCCCGTGCCAGTTCATCACACTACATGACAGTACACACCAACAATGCAAATACAATTTCTTCCTACAACTGCCCGTTTCTACTCGCACCTCGTTTCCTTTGTTTCTGTACCCACGGCGACGGTCGACCGCCGCGTGCATTTGGTTACCCCGTTTGCCGCGTGGCGGCACTTGGTTACACCGTTTGCCGCGTGGCGGCACTCGGGTCGTCGCGTCCGCCTCGGCAAAAAGGCGGGCACCACGGCACAGTCGAGAGGGGAACTTTTTTCCATTAGCAACATACCTAGGGTTTCACGAAATATCGAGTGCCGTGTCCCACGAGGCGATTTTCGGACGATTCGCGGCTTCAGGCTGCACGACCGTACGCTATTTTCACCATTAGTGGTGGTCCGCACATTTTTCCTATATAGTCCGGATTTTCAAAGTTTCAACCGTGCTCTGGTTTCCCTTCAAACGCATAAATCTTTCGCCTTTTACTAAAGATTTCCGTGGAGGGGAACATTTGATGAGTCTTTAAACAATTTTTTGTTGTGCCCAGTGTTTACACACTGGGCCGGTTACCGTTAAACCACTGGGCCCGGGGGTGAGGCGGGGAGGGGGAAATCTGAAAAATCGAATTGGACAAGTATCGTTCATGGGAATTTTTTTTTTCTTTTTTCAACTATTACCATGCACAATTACGTACCTTCCTTCCGCACTTTCAAGACGGTGGGGTTGTTCGCCAAGGCACCGTAAACTTGAGACCTACGAATGCATTACATACCATACACAGATGAAAAAAAAAAAAAAAATTACACTTCACTGTACATAATTCTTAACACTACTTCACAACTACTAAGTTGAAATTTTTTCACCGGGACAGCGCGAACGCAGTCCCGACTACCAAAAATTACGCGCCCGAGTTACCCACATTTGGGGTAATCGCAGAGGTCAGCTCAACCGAAGTGCAAGGGAAGAGCCTCACCCTGGGGGAACCCCCTGCTTGATCAGGGTAGCCCCTACGCCAGGTAAGTATGCTGCGCAGTGTTTCGCTTTTCTATTTCACTTGGAGCTCGGACCACCTCATCAACGTGTTTTGAGGTTATGTACTTCTACCTCCGAAACAGCTCTTTCCCCAGACATAACACTCCCGTGCCAGTTCATCACACTACATGACAGTACACACCAACAATGCAAATACAATTTCTTCCTACAACTGCCCGTTTCTACTCGCACCTCGTTTCCTTTGTTTCTGTACCCACGGCGACGGTCGACCGCCGCGTGCATTTGGTTACCCCGTTTGCCGCGTGGCGGCACTTGGTTACACCGTTTGCCGCGTGGCGGCACTCGGGTCGTCGCGTCCGCCTCGGCAAAAAGGCGGGCACCACGGCACAGTCGAGAGGGGAACTTTTTTCCATTAGCAACATACCTAGGGTTTCACGAAATATCGAGTGCCGTGTCCCACGAGGCGATTTTCGGACGATTCGCGGCTTCAGGCTGCACGACCGTACGCTATTTTCACCATTAGTGGTGGTCCGCACATTTTTCCTATATAGTCCGGATTTTCAAAGTTTCAACCGTGCTCTGGTTTCCCTTCAAAGGCATCAAACTGTTCAGGGGAATTTTTTAAAAGCTTTTTGAAGCAAATCTGAGCACTTTTGGCCATTAACTAACTGGTTTCCTTTCAGCAATTTCAGCGAGCCGCCGAGACCTGCTGCTGCTAGTTCCTGAGTCGACCACCAGGAGTGCTCTTGTGTAGATCTAGTTCTTAGATCCTAGATCTTCTTCTTGTGAGTGCTGTGCGCCACCGAGTCGCGGCCTATTGGGGCGGCTGAGGGGGGAGTTTGGAATGGACTCCCTCCCGATGAAGCCAAACCAGGGCGGGGGCGACCTCGGTCAGAGGCCATCGGCCGAGGCCACTTCTTGTGACTCCCGGCAACCAAGTTGTAGCCTATTGGGGAGGCCGAGGGGAGAGTTTGGAATGGACTCTCTCCCGATGACGCCGAACCAGGGCGGGGACGACTTTGGTCCGAGGCCCTCGGCCGAGGCCGGTTCTGGCGATGAGATGACTACTGACAATCGGCCACCCCAGCCACGACGATACTGTGGACCGCATCGCCAGCGCTTGGAGACCATGCAAGTCGGGTCTGGGGAGGCGGGCGCTGCTGGGGTCGGGGGGGTGGCTCCGCCTCCCTCCCCCGCGCCGGCCGGGCTGCGCACCCAGACTGTTTGCATTAAGGTCAGCGAGACGAAACATCTTCACGGCCTGGACGTCTCCACCATCCTCGCTCTGCCTACGACTACCTCTGCTCCAACACCACCAACTGTGACTACTACTACCACCACGGCCTGCATCACTTCACCGATCATGTCTCCTGCGCCTTCTCTTCCGCTGTTGCCGACCGACTCACCGCCTGCCGCCGTTCCTCCTGCTGCGACTGCTACTCCCATGGACACCGGCTTCATCGTTCCCACGAAGACCGTCAAGCGCGCCCACCCCGACCAGCACTCCTCCGACGATGCCGTCCCTACCAGCAACCGCTACGACAGTCTCCTCAGTCTACCGGATACCGACACCGACGACGGCGCTGGGGCTGCCTCCTCGGACCGACCCTTGACTGCCAAGCCCCGCCGCAAGCAGCATGCTAAACGGCACCGGCCCGACACGCAACCTCCTCCTGTGCCCTTCACCACTCTCCCGGGCCCCTCTTCGACGAGTCCCAGCTCATCTCGTGCTCCACCCCGCCCTCCAGCCTCGCAGCCTCGTGCCTCCTCCTCGGCGGCGCCTCGCCCGCCTACCTCCACTCCTCGCACGCCTCGCATGCCTCCGATCGCCTGCCTTCTCACGCCCACAGCCGGCCCCTTCGCCACTGCACAACGTTTTCAGTCTCTCCTCTCCGGTCCTCTCTCTGTCACCTCCGTCAATGACCGCACCTCCTTTT
Organism: Bacillus rossius redtenbacheri; assembly: GCF_032445375.1. NCBI lineage: Eukaryota > Metazoa > Arthropoda > Insecta > Phasmatodea > Bacillidae > Bacillus > Bacillus rossius. Next base: position 17,279 of record NW_026962299.1, read on the forward strand.
ATACCAGCAACCCTCAGGACCACCAGCTCCTATTTGACGAACTCCAACGCCTCGGATATAAACCCTACACCCATCTCCGCCCCGACGAGCGTGCCGATCGAGTTGTGATCAAGAAACTCCCTCTCTCCACGACGGCTGACGAGGTCACCCAGTCCCTGCTCGACCTGCACCTACCTGTGGCATCTGTGGTGGCCATGCGCACCTCTCCTACTTCAACGACCCGGCCTTTCCTGGTCACTACATCCGGTCTGGGTGAGGCAGCCCCCTTCCTGAAGTTGAAGACATTGGGCTGCTGGGTGGTGGCAGTTGAGAAATACCGCGGCTCGGGGCGCGTACCTCAGTGCTACCGCTGCCAGCGGCCTGGACACCCGTCCTCCCGATGCCACCGGGACCTCGCCTGTTTCAAGTGCGCTGGGCCCCACTGGTCTCGGGACTGCACCTCGACTACCCGACGCTGCACGCTCTGTGACGGGGCCCACTTCGCTACTTCCACTGACTGTCGCGTGATTCAGGCTTACCTGCGCCGACACCCTCAACGACTCACTGACGCCACGACGACTGCCGTGGGGACCGGGCCCTCTGTCCCGTCCCTGTCCGATCCCAAGACGTTTCCTGCTCTCTCCACCAATGCTTGGGCACGCCCTCCCCCCGTTGTACCGGTTGTTCCCCCCTCTGCCACCTCGCACCCTCCTCCTTCCGCTCCTTCTTCTGACTCTCGACCGCTTGCCTCCGACTCAGACTGCTCGTCGCTTTCATCCCTCATTCACGACTTCATTTCATTCATCCGACAGTACCTCCCGCTCATCCGGACTGTCCTGACGGCACTCTCCCGAGCCCGCACCTCCACCGAGAAGTTCGAAGTGCTCCTCCAGGCCCTTCTGAATTTCTTCGATGGATCCCGCCCCTCCCCTTAGTGTCCTCATCTGGAACGTCTTTTCCCTCCTCCCTAAGCTCCACGACCTTTTGCACCTGCTCCACGAGCGATCGCCCGACGTCGTGTTCCTTTCTGAGACCTGGCTCTCCCCCTCTGCCCCCGTCCTGGTCCCCGGGTATGCGGTCCACCGTGCCGATCGCGATGGTCGGGGCGGGGGGGTGGCGTTACTCGTCCGCAACACCATTTCACATCATCGCCGTCGCATCCCTTCTTCCCCCGCGGCCGAGGCGGTTGCTGTGCGCTTGCACGGCCTCCCGTACTCCCTGACCTTGGTATCCTTGTACCTCCCCCCTCAGTTCGCCTTTCCCACGGCCGACGTTGTCGCCCTCGGTCGGCTCGACGCCCACGTCGTGCTGGCCGGGGACTTCAACGCCACCCATCCCTTCTGGGGCTGTGCCGCCGCAAACCGGCGGGGCAGCTCCCTCCGGCAACTCCTTCGGCGTACTCCTCTCTCTCTTTATGCCCCTCCGACCCCGACATTTTTTCCGGCCCAGCTCAACCGGCAACCCAGCATCATCGACTTTGCACTGTCCACGCCCCTCCCCATTCTCTCGGATCTCACCACCATCGCCTCCGGCACCTCCGACCACTTGCCTGTTCTTGCCACACTTCACTTTCACCCCCATTCTAACCCCCACCTCCCCCGCTTCGATTTTCCCAAGGCCGACTGGGGCGGTTTTCAGCGTTCCCTCTCCGCTGCCATTGACCTGTCTGTTCCGTTCGATACCCCTGCCCGCCTTGACGCCAACGTTCTCTCGCTGACCGACGCCATTTCCGCGGCCGCCTCTGCCAACATACCTCTGGTTCCCCCCCGTCCCCTTGTCGACCCATTTCCGCCTTACCTCCGGGACGCCTTGTCCTTGCGCAACCGCTTCCGCGTCCTCTGGCAGGCTAGTCGTTCCCTGCTGCACCGGCGGGTGTACCTGGTGCTGCGGGGGCGCTGCCGGCGATTGGTCGCGGAGTGGAGGGCCCGTCTGGAGACTCGGCGTCTCCAATCCCTCTCTGCTTGCTCCGGCTCCCTCTGGTCTCACGTCCGTCGTCTCCGCTCGGTTCCTACCACCATCCCCCCGCTGACCACCCCCACGGGTGTGGCGGAAACGGCCTCGGAGCGATCCGAGGCGGTGGCCGCCTACCTGGCGACCACCTTCGCATCCGCACCCGGCCCTTCCCTGTCCTCCGAGTCTTCGGACGACGAGGACGGGGCCCGCCTCCTGTCTCGCCACGTCACTTTGCCCCCCCTTCCGGCCACCTTCCCCCTGCCGCTCGTCACGCCTTCCGAGGTCCGCACCCTGCTCGCCCGCCTTCGGCCCCGTTCTGCTCCTGGCCACGACTCTCTGCCCTCCCCCGTGCTCCGTGCCCTACCTCGCAAGGCCCTTGTGTTTCTGACCCGTCTTTTCAACGCAATGTTCCTCCTCTGCCACTTCCCCACCCCCTGGAAAACCGCCATCGTCTCACCCATCCCCAAACCTGGCAAGCCCCCGTCTCTCCCTTCATCTTTTCGGCCCATCTCGCTTCTTCCTATTCTGTCCAAGGTCGCGGAACGGGCGATCCACCGCCGTCTCCTCTTTCAAGTCACCACCCTGGACCTTCTACCCCGCCACCAGTTCGGTTTCCGCCCCCGCCACTCGACGACCCACGCCATTGCCCGTGTGGAGCACCTGGTGGTCCAGGGATTCGCCAGGCGGCAACACACGGGCATGGTGCTTCTTGACCTCGCCCGTGCTTTCGATTCCGTTCCGCATGCCCAGCTCCTCCAGCGCCTCTCTGCCACCGACCTCTCATCTCATCTCGTCCGCCTCCTCTGCTCCTTCCTGGAGGGTCGCACCTTCCGGGTTCGGGTGGAGGGGGTCCTCTCCGGCCCCCGCCCCATCTCCGCCGGCGTCCCCCAGGGCGCCATTCTCTCACCGCTACTTTTTACCCTCCACATCTCTGATCTCAAGCCCCCTCCCGGCACCTATCTTGTCCAGTACGCCGATGATACCTGTCTCCTGGCCTCTTCAGTTTCCGAGCGGCTGCTCTGCGACCGTCTCGGCCGCGGCCTCACTTCCCTCAACAATCAGTTCCTCGCGCATGGCATCGGGCTCAATCACTCTAAATCACGATCCATCCTCTTCTCCCGACTTCATCCACACCACGACCACCCGCCAGTCATCTCCGCCGTAGCCATCCCCTGGTCGCCTCGCATCCGTTATCTGGGGGTCACCCTAGACAATACCTTTACTTTTCTGCCGCACCTCGACTCCATCCGCACCAAGTCCCGTGCCGTCATGGCTCAGCTGGCCACCGTACTCAGACCGACATCCGGCACCCCTCTCGACGTTCGTGTGACTGCCTACCGTTCCTTCGTTCTTCCCCACTTCCTCTACGCGTGCCCGGCTTGGGTCCACTCCTCTCTGTACAACCTCCGTCCGATCGCCCGGTCCTACTTTCTCGGTGCCCGCCTCCTGCTCGGTCTCCCTCGCGCCACCTTACGGCAGACCCTCCTGGACCAGACTGGGCTCCCGCACTTACACGAGCTGCTCTGCAAGGTGACTAAGAAGTTCCTCCGCCACTGCCGGCGTTCTGACAACCCCCTGATCCGACTCCTTGCAGAGCCCCTGCCTGACGCCCCTCACCCCCGCCGACCGCTCTTTACCTACGATCATTTGAGACGCCCTGACCCCGATGACGTTGACGCTGGTGCAGTCGCGGCTGGTGGGCCCGGCAGCTGACGACGGTGATCACCACGTCCACGGTTGGCTCTGAGGAATGTTACCAGGCATCATCCCATCACGATCTCTGCTCTCAGTGAACTACTGCCTACCATCGCCACTGCTCCGGACCGTCTTCATCTGCGGCCCGGCACCTTCTGCGCCCCGAGTCGCCCCCGGCAGCCCACAGAAGATTCGCCGCCCAACAAGCAGCTGGACCTCTAGGACGGTATCGTCGGAGGGGCCCCGTTTCGTCAGTGTTGAATAAAGATTGTCACCATTCGCCCTTGTGGCCATGTATTCGTGTTCTATGTTGTAAAAAAAAAAAAAAAAAAAAAAAAAACTAAAGATTTCCGTGGAGGGGAACATTTGATGAGTCTTTAAACAATTTTTTGTTGTGCCCAGTGTTTACACACTGGGCCGGTTACCGTTAAACCACTGGGCCCGGGGGTGAGGCGGGGAGGGGGAAATCTGAAAAATCGAATTGGACAAGTATCGTTCATGGGAATTTTTTTTTTCTTTTTTCAACTATTACCATGCACAATTACGTACCTTCCTTCCGCACTTTCAAGACGGTGGGGTTGTTCGCCAAGGCACCGTAAACTTGAGACCTACGAATGCATTACATACCATACACAGATGAAAAAAAAAAAAAAAATTACACTTCACTGTACATAATTCTTAACACTACTTCACAACTACTAAGTTGAAATTTTTTCACCGGGACAGCGCGAACGCAGTCCCGACTACCAAAAATTACGCGCCCGAGTTACCCACATTTGGGGTAATCGCAGAGGTCAGCTCAACCGAAGTGCAAGGGAAGAGCCTCACCCTGGGGGAACCCCCTGCTTGATCAGGGTAGCCCCTACGCCAGGTAAGTATGCTGCGCAGTGTTTCGCTTTTCTATTTCACTTGGAGCTCGGACCACCTCATCAACGTGTTTTGAGGTTATGTACTTCTACCTCCGAAACAGCTCTTTCCCCAGACATAACACTCCCGTGCCAGTTCATCACACTACATGACAGTACACACCAACAATGCAAATACAATTTCTTCCTACAACTGCCCGTTTCTACTCGCACCTCGTTTCCTTTGTTTCTGTACCCACGGCGACGGTCGACCGCCGCGTGCATTTGGTTACCCCGTTTGCCGCGTGGCGGCACTTGGTTACACCGTTTGCCGCGTGGCGGCACTCGGGTCGTCGCGTCCGCCTCGGCAAAAAGGCGGGCACCACGGCACAGTCGAGAGGGGAACTTTTTTCCATTAGCAACATACCTAGGGTTTCACGAAATATCGAGTGCCGTGTCCCACGAGGCGATTTTCGGACGATTCGCGGCTTCAGGCTGCACGACCGTACGCTATTTTCACCATTAGTGGTGGTCCGCACATTTTTCCTATATAGTCCGGATTTTCAAAGTTTCAACCGTGCTCTGGTTTCCCTTCAAACGCATAAATCTTTCGCCTTTTACTAAAGATTTCCGTGGAGGGGAACATTTGATGAGTCTTTAAACAATTTTTTGTTGTGCCCAGTGTTTACACACTGGGCCGGTTACCGTTAAACCACTGGGCCCGGGGGTGAGGCGGGGAGGGGGAAATCTGAAAAATCGAATTGGACAAGTATCGTTCATGGGAATTTTTTTTTTCTTTTTTCAACTATTACCATGCACAATTACGTACCTTCCTTCCGCACTTTCAAGACGGTGGGGTTGTTCGCCAAGGCACCGTAAACTTGAGACCTACGAATGCATTACATACCATACACAGATGAAAAAAAAAAAAAAAATTACACTTCACTGTACATAATTCTTAACACTACTTCACAACTACTAAGTTGAAATTTTTTCACCGGGACAGCGCGAACGCAGTCCCGACTACCAAAAATTACGCGCCCGAGTTACCCACATTTGGGGTAATCGCAGAGGTCAGCTCAACCGAAGTGCAAGGGAAGAGCCTCACCCTGGGGGAACCCCCTGCTTGATCAGGGTAGCCCCTACGCCAGGTAAGTATGCTGCGCAGTGTTTCGCTTTTCTATTTCACTTGGAGCTCGGACCACCTCATCAACGTGTTTTGAGGTTATGTACTTCTACCTCCGAAACAGCTCTTTCCCCAGACATAACACTCCCGTGCCAGTTCATCACACTACATGACAGTACACACCAACAATGCAAATACAATTTCTTCCTACAACTGCCCGTTTCTACTCGCACCTCGTTTCCTTTGTTTCTGTACCCACGGCGACGGTCGACCGCCGCGTGCATTTGGTTACCCCGTTTGCCGCGTGGCGGCACTTGGTTACACCGTTTGCCGCGTGGCGGCACTCGGGTCGTCGCGTCCGCCTCGGCAAAAAGGCGGGCACCACGGCACAGTCGAGAGGGGAACTTTTTTCCATTAGCAACATACCTAGGGTTTCACGAAATATCGAGTGCCGTGTCCCACGAGGCGATTTTCGGACGATTCGCGGCTTCAGGCTGCACGACCGTACGCTATTTTCACCATTAGTGGTGGTCCGCACATTTTTCCTATATAGTCCGGATTTTCAAAGTTTCAACCGTGCTCTGGTTTCCCTTCAAACGCATAAATCTTTCGCCTTTTACTAAAGATTTCCGTGGAGGGGAACATTTGATGAGTCTTTAAACAATTTTTTGTTGTGCCCAGTGTTTACACACTGGGCCGGTTACCGTTAAACCACTGGGCCCGGGGGTGAGGCGGGGAGGGGGAAATCTGAAAAATCGAATTGGACAAGTATCGTTCATGGGAATTTTTTTTTTCTTTTTTCAACTATTACCATGCACAATTACGTACCTTCCTTCCGCACTTTCAAGACGGTGGGGTTGTTCGCCAAGGCACCGTAAACTTGAGACCTACGAATGCATTACATACCATACACAGATGAAAAAAAAAAAAAAAATTACACTTCACTGTACATAATTCTTAACACTACTTCACAACTACTAAGTTGAAATTTTTTCACCGGGACAGCGCGAACGCAGTCCCGACTACCAAAAATTACGCGCCCGAGTTACCCACATTTGGGGTAATCGCAGAGGTCAGCTCAACCGAAGTGCAAGGGAAGAGCCTCACCCTGGGGGAACCCCCTGCTTGATCAGGGTAGCCCCTACGCCAGGTAAGTATGCTGCGCAGTGTTTCGCTTTTCTATTTCACTTGGAGCTCGGACCACCTCATCAACGTGTTTTGAGGTTATGTACTTCTACCTCCGAAACAGCTCTTTCCCCAGACATAACACTCCCGTGCCAGTTCATCACACTACATGACAGTACACACCAACAATGCAAATACAATTTCTTCCTACAACTGCCCGTTTCTACTCGCACCTCGTTTCCTTTGTTTCTGTACCCACGGCGACGGTCGACCGCCGCGTGCATTTGGTTACCCCGTTTGCCGCGTGGCGGCACTTGGTTACACCGTTTGCCGCGTGGCGGCACTCGGGTCGTCGCGTCCGCCTCGGCAAAAAGGCGGGCACCACGGCACAGTCGAGAGGGGAACTTTTTTCCATTAGCAACATACCTAGGGTTTCACGAAATATCGAGTGCCGTGTCCCACGAGGCGATTTTCGGACGATTCGCGGCTTCAGGCTGCACGACCGTACGCTATTTTCACCATTAGTGGTGGTCCGCACATTTTTCCTATATAGTCCGGATTTTCAAAGTTTCAACCGTGCTCTGGTTTCCCTTCAAACGCATAAATCTTTCGCCTTTTACTAAAGATTTCCGTGGAGGGGAACATTTGATGAGTCTTTAAACAATTTTTTGTTGTGCCCAGTGTTTACACACTGGGCCGGTTACCGTTAAACCACTGGGCCCGGGGGTGAGGCGGGGAGGGGGAAATCTGAAAAATCGAATTGGACAAGTATCGTTCATGGGAATTTTTTTTTTCTTTTTTCAACTATTACCATGCACAATTACGTACCTTCCTTCCGCACTTTCAAGACGGTGGGGTTGTTCGCCAAGGCACCGTAAACTTGAGACCTACGAATGCATTACATACCATACACAGATGAAAAAAAAAAAAAAAATTACACTTCACTGTACATAATTCTTAACACTACTTCACAACTACTAAGTTGAAATTTTTTCACCGGGACAGCGCGAACGCAGTCCCGACTACCAAAAATTACGCGCCCGAGTTACCCACATTTGGGGTAATCGCAGAGGTCAGCTCAACCGAAGTGCAAGGGAAGAGCCTCACCCTGGGGGAACCCCCTGCTTGATCAGGGTAGCCCCTACGCCAGGTAAGTATGCTGCGCAGTGTTTCGCTTTTCTATTTCACTTGGAGCTCGGACCACCTCATCAACGTGTTTTGAGGTTATGTACTTCTACCTCCGAAACAGCTCTTTCCCCAGACATAACACTCCCGTGCCAGTTCATCACACTACATGACAGTACACACCAACAATGCAAATACAATTTCTTCCTACAACTGCCCGTTTCTACTCGCACCTCGTTTCCTTTGTTTCTGTACCCACGGCGACGGTCGACCGCCGCGTGCATTTGGTTACCCCGTTTGCCGCGTGGCGGCACTTGGTTACACCGTTTGCCGCGTGGCGGCACTCGGGTCGTCGCGTCCGCCTCGGCAAAAAGGCGGGCACCACGGCACAGTCGAGAGGGGAACTTTTTTCCATTAGCAACATACCTAGGGTTTCACGAAATATCGAGTGCCGTGTCCCACGAGGCGATTTTCGGACGATTCGCGGCTTCAGGCTGCACGACCGTACGCTATTTTCACCATTAGTGGTGGTCCGCACATTTTTCCTATATAGTCCGGATTTTCAAAGTTTCAACCGTGCTCTGGTTTCCCTTCAAAGGCATCAAACTGTTCAGGGGAATTTTTTAAAAGCTTTTTGAAGCAAATCTGAGCACTTTTGGCCATTAACTAACTGGTTTCCTTTCAGCAATTTCAGCGAGCCGCCGAGACCTGCTGCTGCTAGTTCCTGAGTCGACCACCAGGAGTGCTCTTGTGTAGATCTAGTTCTTAGATCCTAGATCTTCTTCTTGTGAGTGCTGTGCGCCACCGAGTCGCGGCCTATTGGGGCGGCTGAGGGGGGAGTTTGGAATGGACTCCCTCCCGATGAAGCCAAACCAGGGCGGGGGCGACCTCGGTCAGAGGCCATCGGCCGAGGCCACTTCTTGTGACTCCCGGCAACCAAGTTGTAGCCTATTGGGGAGGCCGAGGGGTGAGTTTGGAATGGACTCTCTCCCGATGACGCCGAACCAGGGCGGGGACGACTTTGGTCCGAGGCCCTCGGCCGAGGCCGGTTCTGGCGATGAGATGACTACTGACAATCGGCCACCCCAGCCACGACAATACTGTGGACCGCATCGCCAGCGCTTGGAGACCATGCAAGTCGGGTCTGGGGAGGCGGGCGCTGCTGGGGTCGGGGGGGTGGCTCCGCCTCCCTCCCCCGCGCCGGCCGGGCTGCGCACCCAGACTGTTTGCATTAAGGTCAGCGAGACGAAACATCTTCACGGCCTGGACGTCTCCACCATCCTCGCTCTGCCTACGACTACCTCTGCTCCAACACCACCAACTGTGACTACTACTACCACCACGGCCTGCATCACTTCACCGATCATGTCTCCTGCGCCTTCTCTTCCGCTGTTGCCGACCGACTCACCGCCTGCCGCCGTTCCTCCTGCTGCGACTGCTACTCCCATGGACACCGGCTTCATCGTTCCCACGAAGACCGTCAAGCGCGCCCACCCCGACCAGCACTCCTCCGACGATGCCGTCCCTACCAGCAACCGCTACGACAGTCTCCTCAGTCTACCGGATACCGACACCGACGACGGCGCTGGGGCTGCCTCCTCGGACCGACCCTTGACTGCCAAGCCCCGCCGCAAGCAGCATGCTAAGCGGCACCGGCCCGACACGCAACCTCCTCCTGTGCCCTTCACCACTCTCCCGGGCCCCTCTTCGACGAGTCCCAGCTCATCTTGTGCTCCACCCCGCCCTCCAGCCTCGCAGCCTCGTGCCTCCTCCTCGGCGGCGCCTCGCCCGCCTACCTCCACTCCTCGCACGCCTCGCATGCCTCCGATCGCCTGCCTTCTCACGCCCACAGCCGGCCCCTTCGCCACTGCACAACGTTTTCAGTCTCTCCTCTCCGGTCCTCTCTCTGTCACCTCCGTCAATGACCGCACCTCCTTTTATACCAGCAACCCTCAGGACCACCAGCTCCTATTTGACGAACTCCAACGCCTCGGATATAAACCCTACACCCATCTCCGCCCCGACGAGCGTGCCGATCGAGTTGTGATCAAGAAACTCCCTCTCTCCACGACGGCTGACGAGGTCACCCAGTCCCTGCTCGACCTGCACCTACCTGTGGCATCTGTGGTGGCCATGCGCACCTCTCCTACTTCAACGACCCGGCCTTTCCTGGTCACTACATCCGGTCTGGGTGAGGCAGCCCCCTTCCTGAAGTTGAAGACATTGGGCTGCTGGGTGGTGGCAGTTGAGAAATACCGCGGCTCGGGGCGCGTACCTCAGTGCTACCGCTGCCAGCGGCCTGGACACCCGTCCTCCCGATGCCACCGGGACCTCGCCTGTTTCAAGTGCGCTGGGCCCCACTGGTCTCGGGACTGCACCTCGACTACCCGACGCTGCACGCTTTGTGACGGGGCCCACTTCGCTACTTCCACTGACTGTCGCGTGATTCAGGCTTACCTGCGCCGACACCCTCAACGACTCACTGACGCCACGACGACTGCCGTGGGGACCGGGCCCTCTGTCCCGTCCCTGTCCGATCCCAAGACGTTTCCTGCTCTCTCCACCAATGCTTGGGCACGCCCTCCCCCCGTTGTACCGGTTGTTCCCCCCTCTGCCACCTCGCACCCTCCTCCTTCCGCTCCTTCTTCTGACTCTCGACCGCTTGCCTCCGACTCAGACTGCTCGTCGCTTTCATCCCTCATTCACGACTTCATTTCATTCATCCGACAGTACCTCCCGCTCATCCGGTCTGTCCTGACGGCACTCTCCCGAGCCCGCACCTCCACCGAGAAGTTCGAAGTGCTCCTCCAGGCCCTTCTGAATTTCTTCGATGGATCCCGCCCCTCCCCTTAGTGTCCTCATCTGGAACGTCTTTTCCCTCCTCCCTAAGCTCCACGACCTTTTGCACCTGCTCCACGAGCGATCGCCCGACGTCGTGTTCCTTTCTGAGACCTGGCTCTCCCCCTCTGCCCCCGTCCTGGTCCCCGGGTATGCGGTCCACCGTGCCGATCGCGATGGTCGGGGCGGGGGGGTGGCGTTACTCGTCCGCAACACCATTTCACATCATCGCCGTCGCATCCCTTCTTCCCCCGCGGCCGAGGCGGTTGCTGTGCGCTTGCACGGCCTCCCGTACTCCCTGACCTTGGTATCCTTGTACCTCCCCCCTCAGTACGCCTTTCCCACGGCCGACGTTGTCGCCCTCGGTCGGCTCGACGCCCACGTCGTGCTGGCCGGGGACTTCAACGCCACCCATCCCTTCTGGGGCTGTGCCGCCGCGAACCGGCGGGGCAGCTCCCTCCGGCAACTCCTTCGGCGTACTCCTCTCTCTCTTTATGCCCCTCCGACCCCGACATTTTTTCCGGCCCAGCTCAACCGGCAACCCAGCATCATCGACTTTGCACTGTCCACGCCCCTCCCCATTCTCTCGGATCTCACCACCATCACCTCCGGCACCTCCGACCACTTGCCTGTTCTTGCCACACTTCACTTTCACCCCCGTTCTAACCCCCACCTCCCCCGCTTCGATTTTCCCAAGGCCGACTGGGGCGGTTTTCAGCGTTCCCTCTCCGCTGCCATAGACCTGTCTGTTCCGTTCGATACCCCTGCCCGCCTTGACGCCAACGTTCTCTCGCTGACCGACGCCATTTCCGCGGCCGCCTCTGCCAACATACCTCTGGTTCCCCCCCGTCCCCTTGTCGACCCATTTCCGCCTTACCTCCGGGACGCCTTGTCCTTGCGCAACCGCTTCCGCGTCCTCTGGCAGGCTAGTCGTTCCCTGCTGCACCGGCGGGTGTACCTGGTGCTGCGGGGGCGCTGCCGGCGATTGGTCGCGGAGTGGAGGGCCCGTCTGGAGACTCGGCGTCTCCAATCCCTCTCTGCTTGCTCCGGCTCCCTCTGGTCTCACGTCCGTCGTCTCCGCTCGGTTCCTACCACCATCCCCCCGCTGACCACCCCCACGGGTGTGGCGGAAACGGCCTCGGAGCGATCCGAGGCGGTGGCCGCCTACCTGGCGACCACCTTCGCATCCGCACCCGGCCCTTCCCTGTCCTCCGAGTCTTCGGACGACGAGGACGGGGCCCGCCTCCTGTCTCGCCACGTCACTTTGCCCCCCCTTCCGGCCACCTTCCCCCTGCCGCTCGTCACGCCTTCCGAGGTCCGCACCCTGCTCGCCCGCCTTCGGCCCCGTTCTGCTCCTGGCCACGACTCTCTGCCCTCCCCCGTGCTCCGTGCCCTACCTCGCAAGGCCCTTGTGTTTCTGACCCGTCTTTTCAACGCAATGTTCCTCCTCTGCCACTTCCCCACCCCCTGGAAAACCGCCGTCGTCTCACCCATCCCCAAACCTGGCAAGCCCCCGTCTCTCCCTTCATCTTTTCGGCCCATCTCGCTTCTTCCTATTCTGTCCAAGGTCGCGGAACGGGCGATCCACCGCCGTCTCCTCTTTCAAGTCACCACCCTGGACCTTCTACCCCGCCACCAGTTCGGTTTCCGCCCCCGCCACTCGACGACCCACGCCATTGCCCGTGTGGAGCACCTGGTGGTCCAGGGATTCGCCAGGCGGCAACACACGGGCATGGTGCTTCTTGACCTCGCCCGTGCTTTCGATTCCGTTCCGCATGCCCAGCTCCTCCAGCGCCTCTCTGCCACCGACCTCTCATCTCATCTCATCCGCCTCCTCTGCTCCTTCCTGGAGGGTCGCACCTTCCGGGTTCGGGTGGAGGGGGTCCTCTCCGGCCCCCGCCCCATCTCCGCCGGCGTCCCCCAGGGCGCCATTCTCTCACCGCTACTTTTTACCCTCCACATCTCTGATCTCAAGCCCCCTCCCGGCACCTATCTTGTCCAGTACGCCGATGATACCTGTCTCCTGGCCTCTTCAGTTTCCGAGCGGCTGCTCTGCGACCGTCTCGGCCGCGGCCTCACTTCCCTCAACAATCAGTTCCTCGCGCATGGCATCGGGCTCAATCACTCTAAATCACGATCCATCCTCTTCTCCCGACTTCATCCACACCACGACCACCCGCCAGTCATCTCCACCGTAGCCATCCCCTGGTCGCCTCGCATCCGTTATCTGGGGGTCACCCTAGACAATACCTTTACTTTTCTGCCGCACCTCGACTCAATCCGCACCAAGTCCCGTGCCGTCATGGCTCAGCTGGCCACCATACTCCGACCGACATCCGGCACCCCTCTCGACGTTCGTGTGACTGCCTACCGTTCCTTTGTTCTTCCCCACTTCCTCTACGCGTGCCCGGCTTGGGTCCACTCCTCTCTGTACAACCTCCGTCCGATCACCCGGTCCTACTTTCTCGGTGCCCGCCTCCTGCTCGGTCTCCCTCGCGCCACCTTACGACAGACCCTCCTGGACCAGACTGGGCTCCCGCACTTACACGAGCTGCTCTGCAAGGTGACTAAGAAGTTTCTCCGCCACTGCCGGCGTTCTGACAACCCCCTGATCCGACTCCTTGCAGAGCCCCTGCCTGACGCTCCTCACCCCCGCCGACCGCTCTTTACCTACGATCATTTGAGACGCCCTGACCCTGATGACGTTGACGCTGGTGCAGTCGCGGCTGGTGGGCCCGGCAGCTGACGACGGTGATCACCACGTCCACGGTTGGCTCTGAGGAATGTTACCAGGCATCATCCCATCAAGATCTCTGCTCTCAGTGAACTACTGCCTAACATCGCCACTGCTCCGGACCGTCTTCATCTGCGGCCCGGCACCTTCTGCGCCCCGAGTCGCCCCCGGCAGCCCACAGAAGATTCGCCGCCCAACAAGCAGCTGGACCTCTAGGACGGTATCGTCGGAGGGGCCCCGTTTCGTCAGTGTTGAATAAAGATTGTCACCATTCGCCCTTGTGGCCATGTATTCGTGTTCTATGTTGTGTTTTATTTGTGTTCACCTGTATCCGCTTTTTATATTAAAGATGAATTTTTTGGTGGGTAACTCCCTTCAGTGGGAGTTCCCTTTGTTAAAAAAAAAAAAAAAAAAAAAAAAAAAAAAAAAACTAAAGATTTCCGTGGAGGGGAACATTTGATGAGTCTTTAAACAATTTTTTGTTGTGCCCAGTGTTTACACACTGGGCCGGTTACCGTTAAACCACTGGGCCCGGGGGTGAGGCGGGGAGGGGGAAATCTGAAAAATCGAATTGGACAAGTATCGTTCATGGGAATTTTTTTTTTCTTTTTTCAACTATTACCATGCACAATTACGTACCTTCCTTCCGCACTTTCAAGACGGTGGGGTTGTTCGCCAAGGCACCGTAAACTTGAGACCTACGAATGCATTACATACCATACACAGATGAAAAAAAAAAAAAAAATTACACTTCACTGTACATAATTCTTAACACTACTTCACAACTACTAAGTTGAAATTTTTTCACCGGGACAGCGCGAACGCAGTCCCGACTACCAAAAATTACGCGCCCGAGTTACCCACATTTGGGGTAATCGCAGAGGTCAGCTCAACCGAAGTGCAAGGGAAGAGCCTCACCCTGGGGGAACCCCCTGCTTGATCAGGGTAGCCCCTACGCCAGGTAAGTATGCTGCGCAGTGTTTCGCTTTTCTATTTCACTTGGAGCTCGGACCACCTCATCAACGTGTTTTGAGGTTATGTACTTCTACCTCCGAAACAGCTCTTTCCCCAGACATAACACTCCCGTGCCAGTTCATCACACTACATGACAGTACACACCAACAATGCAAATACAATTTCTTCCTACAACTGCCCGTTTCTACTCGCACCTCGTTTCCTTTGTTTCTGTACCCACGGCGACGGTCGACCGCCGCGTGCATTTGGTTACCCCGTTTGCCGCGTGGCGGCACTTGGTTACACCGTTTGCCGCGTGGCGGCACTCGGGTCGTCGCGTCCGCCTCGGCAAAAAGGCGGGCACCACGGCACAGTCGAGAGGGGAACTTTTTTCCATTAGCAACATACCTAGGGTTTCACGAAATATCGAGTGCCGTGTCCCACGAGGCGATTTTCGGACGATTCGCGGCTTCAGGCTGCACGACCGTACGCTATTTTCACCATTAGTGGTGGTCCGCACATTTTTCCTATATAGTCCGGATTTTCAAAGTTTCAACCGTGCTCTGGTTTCCCTTCAAACGCATAAATCTTTCGCCTTTTACTAAAGATTTCCGTGGAGGGGAACATTTGATGAGTCTTTAAACAATTTTTTGTTGTGCCCAGTGTTTACACACTGGGCCGGTTACCGTTAAACCACTGGGCCCGGGGGTGAGGCGGGGAGGGGGAAATCTGAAAAATCGAATTGGACAAGTATCGTTCATGGGAATTTTTTTTTTCTTTTTTCAACTATTACCATGCACAATTACGTACCTTCCTTCCGCACTTTCAAGACGGTGGGGTTGTTCGCCAAGGCACCGTAAACTTGAGACCTACGAATGCATTACATACCATACACAGATGAAAAAAAAAAAAAAAATTACACTTCACTGTACATAATTCTTAACACTACTTCACAACTACTAAGTTGAAATTTTTTCACCGGGACAGCGCGAACGCAGTCCCGACTACCAAAAATTACGCGCCCGAGTTACCCACATTTGGGGTAATCGCAGAGGTCAGCTCAACCGAAGTGCAAGGGAAGAGCCTCACCCTGGGGGAACCCCCTGCTTGATCAGGGTAGCCCCTACGCCAGGTAAGTATGCTGCGCAGTGTTTCGCTTTTCTATTTCACTTGGAGCTCGGACCACCTCATCAACGTGTTTTGAGGTTATGTACTTCTACCTCCGAAACAGCTCTTTCCCCAGACATAACACTCCCGTGCCAGTTCATCACACTACATGACAGTACACACCAACAATGCAAATACAATTTCTTCCTACAACTGCCCGTTTCTACTCGCACCTCGTTTCCTTTGTTTCTGTACCCACGGCGACGGTCGACCGCCGCGTGCATTTGGTTACCCCGTTTGCCGCGTGGCGGCACTTGGTTACACCGTTTGCCGCGTGGCGGCACTCGGGTCGTCGCGTCCGCCTCGGCAAAAAGGCGGGCACCACGGCACAGTCGAGAGGGGAACTTTTTTCCATTAGCAACATACCTAGGGTTTCACGAAATATCGAGTGCCGTGTCCCACGAGGCGATTTTCGGACGATTCGCGGCTTCAGGCTGCACGACCGTACGCTATTTTCACCATTAGTGGTGGTCCGCACATTTTTCCTATATAGTCCGGATTTTCAAAGTTTCAACCGTGCTCTGGTTTCCCTTCAAACGCATAAATCTTTCGCCTTTTACTAAAGATTTCCGTGGAGGGGAACATTTGATGAGTCTTTAAACAATTTTTTGTTGTGCCCAGTGTTTACACACTGGGCCGGTTACCGTTAAACCACTGGGCCCGGGGGTGAGGCGGGGAGGGGGAAATCTGAAAAATCGAATTGGACAAGTATCGTTCATGGGAATTTTTTTTTTCTTTTTTCAACTATTACCATGCACAATTACGTACCTTCCTTCCGCACTTTCAAGACGGTGGGGTTGTTCGCCAAGGCACCGTAAACTTGAGACCTACGAATGCATTACATACCATACACAGATGAAAAAAAAAAAAAAAATTACACTTCACTGTACATAATTCTTAACACTACTTCACAACTACTAAGTTGAAATTTTTTCACCGGGACAGCGCGAACGCAGTCCCGACTACCAAAAATTACGCGCCCGAGTTACCCACATTTGGGGTAATCGCAGAGGTCAGCTCAACCGAAGTGCAAGGGAAGAGCCTCACCCTGGGGGAACCCCCTGCTTGATCAGGGTAGCCCCTACGCCAGGTAAGTATGCTGCGCAGTGTTTCGCTTTTCTATTTCACTTGGAGCTCGGACCACCTCATCAACGTGTTTTGAGGTTATGTACTTCTACCTCCGAAACAGCTCTTTCCCCAGACATAACACTCCCGTGCCAGTTCATCACACTACATGACAGTACACACCAACAATGCAAATACAATTTCTTCCTACAACTGCCCGTTTCTACTCGCACCTCGTTTCCTTTGTTTCTGTACCCACGGCGACGGTCGACCGCCGCGTGCATTTGGTTACCCCGTTTGCCGCGTGGCGGCACTTGGTTACACCGTTTGCCGCGTGGCGGCACTCGGGTCGTCGCGTCCGCCTCGGCAAAAAGGCGGGCACCACGGCACAGTCGAGAGGGGAACTTTTTTCCATTAGCAACATACCTAGGGTTTCACGAAATATCGAGTGCCGTGTCCCACGAGGCGATTTTCGGACGATTCGCGGCTTCAGGCTGCACGACCGTACGCTATTTTCACCATTAGTGGTGGTCCGCACATTTTTCCTATATAGTCCGGATTTTCAAAGTTTCAACCGTGCTCTGGTTTCCCTTCAAACGCATAAATCTTTCGCCTTTTACTAAAGATTTCCGTGGAGGGGAACATTTGATGAGTCTTTAAACAATTTTTTGTTGTGCCCAGTGTTTACACACTGGGCCGGTTACCGTTAAACCACTGGGCCCGGGGGTGAGGCGGGGAGGGGGAAATCTGAAAAATCGAATTGGACAAGTATCGTTCATGGGAATTTTTTTTTTCTTTTTTCAACTATTACCATGCACAATTACGTACCTTCCTTCCGCACTTTCAAGACGGTGGGGTTGTTCGCCAAGGCACCGTAAACTTGAGACCTACGAATGCATTACATACCATACACAGATGAAAAAAAAAAAAAAAATTACACTTCACTGTACATAATTCTTAACACTACTTCACAACTACTAAGTTGAAATTTTTTCACCGGGACAGCGCGAACGCAGTCCCGACTACCAAAAATTACGCGCCCGAGTTACCCACATTTGGGGTAATCGCAGAGGTCAGCTCAACCGAAGTGCAAGGGAAGAGCCTCACCCTGGGGGAACCCCCTGCTTGATCAGGGTAGCCCCTACGCCAGGTAAGTATGCTGCGCAGTGTTTCGCTTTTCTATTTCACTTGGAGCTCGGACCACCTCATCAACGTGTTTTGAGGTTATGTACTTCTACCTCCGAAACAGCTCTTTCCCCAGACATAACACTCCCGTGCCAGTTCATCACACTACATGACAGTACACACCAACAATGCAAATACAATTTCTTCCTACAACTGCCCGTTTCTACTCGCACCTCGTTTCCTTTGTTTCTGTACCCACGGCGACGGTCGACCGCCGCGTGCATTTGGTTACCCCGTTTGCCGCGTGGCGGCACTTGGTTACACCGTTTGCCGCGTGGCGGCACTCGGGTCGTCGCGTCCGCCTCGGCAAAAAGGCGGGCACCACGGCACAGTCGAGAGGGGAACTTTTTTCCATTAGCAACATACCTAGGGTTTCACGAAATATCGAGTGCCGTGTCCCACGAGGCGATTTTCGGACGATTCGCGGCTTCAGGCTGCACGACCGTACGCTATTTTCACCATTAGTGGTGGTCCGCACATTTTTCCTATATAGTCCGGATTTTCAAAGTTTCAACCGTGCTCTGGTTTCCCTTCAAACGCATAAATCTTTCGCCTTTTACTAAAGATTTCCGTGGAGGGGAACATTTGATGAGTCTTTAAACAATTTTTTGTTGTGCCCAGTGTTTACACACTGGGCCGGTTACCGTTAAACCACTGGGCCCGGGGGTGAGGCGGGGAGGGGGAAATCTGAAAAATCGAATTGGACAAGTATCGTTCATGGGAATTTTTTTTTTCTTTTTTCAACTATTACCATGCACAATTACGTACCTTCCTTCCGCACTTTCAAGACGGTGGGGTTGTTCGCCAAGGCACCGTAAACTTGAGACCTACGAATGCATTACATACCATACACAGATGAAAAAAAAAAAAAAAATTACACTTCACTGTACATAATTCTTAACACTACTTCACAACTACTAAGTTGAAATTTTTTCACCGGGACAGCGCGAACGCAGTCCCGACTACCAAAAATTACGCGCCCGAGTTACCCACATTTGGGGTAATCGCAGAGGTCAGCTCAACCGAAGTGCAAGGGAAGAGCCTCACCCTGGGGGAACCCCCTGCTTGATCAGGGTAGCCCCTACGCCAGGTAAGTATGCTGCGCAGTGTTTCGCTTTTCTATTTCACTTGGAGCTCGGACCACCTCATCAACGTGTTTTGAGGTTATGTACTTCTACCTCCGAAACAGCTCTTTCCCCAGACATAACACTCCCGTGCCAGTTCATCACACTACATGACAGTACACACCAACAATGCAAATACAATTTCTTCCTACAACTGCCCGTTTCTACTCGCACCTCGTTTCCTTTGTTTCTGTACCCACGGCGACGGTCGACCGCCGCGTGCATTTGGTTACCCCGTTTGCCGCGTGGCGGCACTTGGTTACACCGTTTGCCGCGTGGCGGCACTCGGGTCGTCGCGTCCGCCTCGGCAAAAAGGCGGGCACCACGGCACAGTCGAGAGGGGAACTTTTTTCCATTAGCAACATACCTAGGGTTTCACGAAATATCGAGTGCCGTGTCCCACGAGGCGATTTTCGGACGATTCGCGGCTTCAGGCTGCACGACCGTACGCTATTTTCACCATTAGTGGTGGTCCGCACATTTTTCCTATATAGTCCGGATTTTCAAAGTTTCAACCGTGCTCTGGTTTCCCTTCAAACGCATAAATCTTTCGCCTTTTACTAAAGATTTCCGTGGAGGGGAACATTTGATGAGTCTTTAAACAATTTTTTGTTGTGCCCAGTGTTTACACACTGGGCCGGTTACCGTTAAACCACTGGGCCCGGGGGTGAGGCGGGGAGGGGGAAATCTGAAAAATCGAATTGGACAAGTATCGTTCATGGGAATTTTTTTTTTCTTTTTTCAACTATTACCATGCACAATTACGTACCTTCCTTCCGCACTTTCAAGACGGTGGGGTTGTTCGCCAAGGCACCGTAAACTTGAGACCTACGAATGCATTACATACCATACACAGATGAAAAAAAAAAAAAAAATTACACTTCACTGTACATAATTCTTAACACTACTTCACAACTACTAAGTTGAAATTTTTTCACCGGGACAGCGCGAACGCAGTCCCGACTACCAAAAATTACGCGCCCGAGTTACCCACATTTGGGGTAATCGCAGAGGTCAGCTCAACCGAAGTGCAAGGGAAGAGCCTCACCCTGGGGGAACCCCCTGCTTGATCAGGGTAGCCCCTACGCCAGGTAAGTATGCTGCGCAGTGTTTCGCTTTTCTATTTCACTTGGAGCTCGGACCACCTCATCAACGTGTTTTGAGGTTATGTACTTCTACCTCCGAAACAGCTCTTTCCCCAGACATAACACTCCCGTGCCAGTTCATCACACTACATGACAGTACACACCAACAATGCAAATACAATTTCTTCCTACAACTGCCCGTTTCTACTCGCACCTCGTTTCCTTTGTTTCTGTACCCACGGCGACGGTCGACCGCCGCGTGCATTTGGTTACCCCGTTTGCCGCGTGGCGGCACTTGGTTACACCGTTTGCCGCGTGGCGGCACTCGGGTCGTCGCGTCCGCCTCGGCAAAAAGGCGGGCACCACGGCACAGTCGAGAGGGGAACTTTTTTCCATTAGCAACATACCTAGGGTTTCACGAAATATCGAGTGCCGTGTCCCACGAGGCGATTTTCGGACGATTCGCGGCTTCAGGCTGCACGACCGTACGCTATTTTCACCATTAGTGGTGGTCCGCACATTTTTCCTATATAGTCCGGATTTTCAAAGTTTCAACCGTGCTCTGGTTTCCCTTCAAACGCATAAATCTTTCGCCTTTTACTAAAGATTTCCGTGGAGGGGAACATTTGATGAGTCTTTAAACAATTTTTTGTTGTGCCCAGTGTTTACACACTGGGCCGGTTACCGTTAAACCACTGGGCCCGGGGGTGAGGCGGGGAGGGGGAAATCTGAAAAATCGAATTGGACAAGTATCGTTCATGGGAATTTTTTTTTTCTTTTTTCAACTATTACCATGCACAATTACGTACCTTCCTTCCGCACTTTCAAGACGGTGGGGTTGTTCGCCAAGGCACCGTAAACTTGAGACCTACGAATGCATTACATACCATACACAGATGAAAAAAAAAAAAAAAATTACACTTCACTGTACATAATTCTTAACACTACTTCACAACTACTAAGTTGAAATTTTTTCACCGGGACAGCGCGAACGCAGTCCCGACTACCAAAAATTACGCGCCCGAGTTACCCACATTTGGGGTAATCGCAGAGGTCAGCTCAACCGAAGTGCAAGGGAAGAGCCTCACCCTGGGGGAACCCCCTGCTTGATCAGGGTAGCCCCTACGCCAGGTAAGTATGCTGCGCAGTGTTTCGCTTTTCTATTTCACTTGGAGCTCGGACCACCTCATCAACGTGTTTTGAGGTTATGTACTTCTACCTCCGAAACAGCTCTTTCCCCAGACATAACACTCCCGTGCCAGTTCATCACACTACATGACAGTACACACCAACAATGCAAATACAATTTCTTCCTACAACTGCCCGTTTCTACTCGCACCTCGTTTCCTTTGTTTCTGTACCCACGGCGACGGTCGACCGCCGCGTGCATTTGGTTACCCCGTTTGCCGCGTGGCGGCACTTGGTTACACCGTTTGCCGCGTGGCGGCACTCGGGTCGTCGCGTCCGCCTCGGCAAAAAGGCGGGCACCACGGCACAGTCGAGAGGGGAACTTTTTTCCATTAGCAACATACCTAGGGTTTCACGAAATATCGAGTGCCGTGTCCCACGAGGCGATTTTCGGACGATTCGCGGCTTCAGGCTGCACGACCGTACGCTATTTTCACCATTAGTGGTGGTCCGCACATTTTTCCTATATAGTCCGGATTTTCAAAGTTTCAACCGTGCTCTGGTTTCCCTTCAAAGGCATCAAACTGTTCAGGGGAATTTTTTAAAAGCTTTTTGAAGCAAATCTGAGCACTTTTGGCCATTAACTAACTGGTTTCCTTTCAGCAATTTCAGCGAGCCGCCGAGACCTGCTGCTGCTAGTTCCTGAGTCGACCACCAGGAGTGCTCTTGTGTAGATCTAGTTCTTAGATCCTAGATCTTCTTCTTGTGAGTGCTGTGCGCCACCGAGTCGCGGCCTATTGGGGCGGCTGAGGGGGGAGTTTGGAATGGACTCCCTCCCGATGAAGCCAAACCAGGGCGGGGGCGACCTCGGTCAGAGGCCATCGGCCGAGGCCACTTCTTGTGACTCCCGGCAACCAAGTTGTAGCCTATTGGGGAGGCCGAGGGGAGAGTTTGGAATGGACTCTCTCCCGATGACGCCGAACCAGGGCGGGGACGACTTTGGTCCGAGGCCCTCGGCCGAGGCCGGTTCTGGCGATGAGATGACTACTGACAATCGGCCACCCCAGCCACGACAATACTGTGGACCGCATCGCCAGCGCTTGGAGACCATGCAAGTCGGGTCTGGGGAGGCGGGCGCTGCTGGGGTCGGGGGGGTGGCTCCGCCTCCCTCCCCCGCGCCGGCCGGGCTGCGCACCCAGACTGTTTGCATTAAGGTCAGCGAGACGAAACATCTTCACGGCCTGGACGTCTCCACCATCCTCGCTCTGCCTACGACTACCTCTGCTCCAACACCACCAACTGTGACTACTACTACCACCACGGCCTGCATCACTTCACCGGTCATGTCTCCTGCGCCTTCTCTTCCGCTGTTGCCGACCGACTCACCGCCTGCCGCCGTTCCTCCTGCTGCGACTGCTACTCCCATGGACACCGGCTTCATCGTTCCCACGAAGACCGTCAAGCGCGCCCACCCCGACCAGCACTCCTCCGACGATGCCGTCCCTACCAGCAACCGCTACGACAGTCTCCTCAGTCTACCGGATACCGACACCGACGACGGCGCTGGGGCTGCCTCCTCGGACCGACCCTTGACTGCCAAGCCCCGCCGCAAGCAGCATGCTAAACGGCACCGGCCCGACACGCAACCTCCTCCTGTGCCCTTCACCACTCTCCCGGGCCCCTCTTCGACGAGTCCCAGCTCATCTCGTGCTCCACCCCGCCCTCCAGCCTCGCAGCCTCGTGCCTCCTCCTCGGCGGCGCCTCGCCCGCCTACCTCCACTCCTCGCACGCCTCGCATGCCTCCGATCGCCTGCCTTCTCACGCCCACAGCCGGCCCCTTCGCCACTGCACAACGTTTTCAGTCTCTCCTCTCCGGTCCTCTCTCTGTCACCTCCGTCAATGACCGCACCTCCTTTTATACCAGCAACCCTCAGGACCACCAGCTCCTATTTGACGAACTCCAACGCCTCGGATATAAACCCTACACCCATCTCCGCCCCGACGAGCGTGCCGATCGAGTTGTGATCAAGAAACTCCCTCTCTCCACGACGGCTGACGAGGTCACCCAGTCCCTGCTCGACCTGCACCTACCTGTGGCATCTGTGGTGGCCATGCGCACCTCTCCTACTTCAACGACCCGGCCTTTCCTGGTCACTACATCCGGTCTGGGTGAGGCAGCCCCCTTCCTGAAGTTGAAGTCATTGGGCTGCTGGGTGGTGGCAGTTGAGAAATACCGCGGCTCGGGGCGCGTACCTCAGTGCTACCGCTGCCAGCGGCCTGGACACCCGTCCTCCCGATGCCACCGGGACCTCGCCTGTTTCAAGTGCGCTGGGCCCCACTGGTCTCGGGACTGCACCTCGACTACCCGACGCTGCACGCTCTGTGACGGGGCCCACTTCGCTACTTCCACTGACTGTCGCGTGATTCAGGCTTACCTGCGCCGACACCCTCAACGACTCACTGACGCCACGACGACTGCCGTGGGGACCGGGCCCTCTGTCCCGTCCCTGTCCGATCCCAAGACGTTTCCTGCTCTCTCCACCAATGCTTGGGCACGCCCTCCCCCCGTTGTACCGGTTGTTCCCCCCTCTGCCACCTCGCACCCTCCTCCTTCCGCTCCTTCTTCTGACTCTCGACCGCTTGCCTCCGACTCAGACTGCTCGTCGCTTTCATCCCTCATTCACGACTTCATTTCATTCATCCGACAGTACCTCCCGCTCATCCGGACTGTCCTGACGGCACTCTCCCGAGCCCGCACCTCCACCGAGAAGTTCGAAGTGCTCCTCCAGGCCCTTCTGAATTTCTTCGATGGATCCCGCCCCTCCCCTTAGTGTCCTCATCTGGAACGTCTTTTCCCTCCTCCCTAAGCTCCACGACCTTTTGCACCTGCTCCACGAGCGATCGCCCGACGTCGTGTTCCTTTCTGAGACCTGGCTCTCCCCCTCTGCCCCCGTCCTGGTCCCCGGGTATGCGGTCCACCGTGCCGATCGCGATGGTCGGGGCGGGGGGGTGGCGTTACTCGTCCGCAACACCATTTCACATCATCGCCGTCGCATCCCTTCTTCCCCCGCGGCCGAGGCGGTTGCTGTGCGCTTGCACGGCCTCCCGTACTCCCTGACCTTGGTATCCTTGTACCTCCCCCCTCAGTTCGCCTTTCCCACGGCCGACGTTGTCGCCCTCGGTCGGCTCGACGCCCACGTCGTGCTGGCCGGGGACTTCAACGCCACCCATCCCTTCTGGGGCTGTGCCGCCGCAAACCGGCGGGGCAGCTCCCTCCGGCAACTCCTTCGGCGTACTCCTCTCTCTCTTTATGCCCCTCCGACCACGACATTTTTTCCGGCCCAGCTCAACCGGCAACCCAGCATCATCGACTTTGCACTGTCCACGCCCCTCCCCATTCTCTCGGATCTCACCACCATCGCCTCCGGCACCTCCGACCACTTGCCTGTTCTTGCCACACTTCACTTTCACCCCCATTCTAACCCCCACCTCCCCCGCTTCGATTTTCCCAAGGCCGACTGGGGCGGTTTTCAGCGTTCCCTCTCCGCTGCCATTGACCTGTCTGTTCCGTTCGATACCCCTGCCCGCCTTGACGCCAACGTTCTCTCGCTGACCGACGCCATTTCCGCGGCCGCCTCTGCCAACATACCTCTGGTTCCCCCCCGTCCCCTTGTCGACCCATTTCCGCCTTACCTCCGGGACGCCTTGTCCTTGCGCAACCGCTTCCGCGTCCTCTGGCAGGCTAGTCGTTCCCTGCTGCACCGGCGGGTGTACCTGGTGCTGCGGGGGCGCTGCCGGCGATTGGTCGCGGAGTGGAGGGCCCGTCTGGAGACTCGGCGTCTCCAATCCCTCTCTGCTTGCTCCGGCTCCCTCTGGTCTCACGTCCGTCGTCTCCGCTCGGTTCCTACCACCATCCCCCCGCTGACCACCCCCACGGGTGTGGCGGAAACGGCCTCGGAGCGATCCGAGGCGGTGGCCGCCTACCTGGCGACCACCTTCGCATCCGCACCCGGCCCTTCCCTGTCCTCCGAGTCTTCGGACGACGAGGACGGGGCCCGCCTCCTGTCTCGCCACGTCACTTTGCCCCCCCTTCCGGCCGCCTTCCCCCTGCCGCTCGTCACGCCTTCCGAGGTCCGCACCCTGCTCGCCCGCCTTCGGCCCCGTTCTGCTCCTGGCCACGACTCTCTGCCCTCCCCCGTGCTCCGTGCCCTACCTCGCAAGGCCCTTGTGTTTCTGACCCGTCTTTTCAACGCAATGTTCCTCCTCTGCCACTTCCCCACCCCCTGGAAAACCGCCATCGTCTCACCCATCCCCAAACCTGGCAAGCCCCCGTCTCTCCCTTCATCTTTTCGGCCCATCTCGCTTCTTCCTATTCTGTCCAAGGTCGCGGAACGGGCGATCCACCGCCGTCTCCTCTTTCAAGTCACCACCCTGGACCTTCTACCCCGCCACCAGTTCGGTTTCCGCCCCCGCCACTCGACGACCCACGCCATTGCCCGTGTGGAGCACCTGGTGGTCCAGGGATTCGCCAGGCGGCAACACACGGGCATGGTGCTTCTTGACCTCGCCCGTGCTTTCGATTCCGTTCCGCATGCCCAGCTCCTCCAGCGCCTCTCTGCCACCGACCTCTCATCTCATCTCGTCCGCCTCCTCTGCTCCTTCCTGGAGGGTCGCACCTTCCGGGTTCGGGTGGAGGGGGTCCTCTCCGGCCCCCGCCCCATCTCCGCCGGCGTCCCCCAGGGCGCCATTCTCTCACCGCTACTTTTTACCCTCCACATCTCTGATCTCAAGCCCCCTCCCGGCACCTATCTTGTCCAGTACGCCGATGATACCTGTCTCCTGGCCTCTTCAGTTTCCGAGCGGCTGCTCTGCGACCGTCTCGGCCGCGGCCTCACTTCCCTCAACAATCAGTTCCTCGCGCATGGCATCGGGCTCAATCACTCTAAATCACGATCCATCCTCTTCTCCCGACTTCATCCACACCACGACCACCCGCCAGTCATCTCCGCCGTAGCCATCCCCTGGTCGCCTCGCATCCGTTATCTGGGGGTCACCCTAGACAATACCTTTACTTTTCTGCCGCACCTCGACTCCATCCGCACCAAGTCCCGTGCCGTCATGGCTCAGCTGGCCACCGTACTCAGACCGACATCCGGCACCCCTCTCGACGTTCGTGTGACTGCCTACCGTTCCTTCGTTCTTCCCCACTTCCTCTACGCGTGCCCGGCTTGGGTCCACTCCTCTCTGTACAACCTCCGTCCGATCGCCCGGTCCTACTTTCTCGGTGCCCGCCTCCTGCTCGGTCTCCCTCGCGCCACCTTACGGCAGACCCTCCTGGACCAGACTGGGCTCCCGCACTTACACGAGCTGCTCTGCAAGGTGACTAAGAAGTTCCTCCGCCACTGCCGGCGTTCTGACAACCCCCTGATCCGACTCCTTGCAGAGCCCCTGCCTGACGCCCCTCACCCCCGCCGACCGCTCTTTACCTACGATCATTTGAGACGCCCTGACCCCGATGACGTTGACGCTGGTGCAGTCGCGGCTGGTGGGCCCGGCAGCTGACGACGGTGATCACCACGTCCACGGTTGGCTCTGAGGAATGTTACCAGGCATCATCCCATCACGATCTCTGCTCTCAGTGAACTACTGCCTACCATCGCCACTGCTCCGGACCGTCTTCATCTGCGGCCCGGCGCCTTCTGCGCCCCGAGTCGCCCCCGGCAGCCCACAGAAGATTCGCCGCCCAACAAGCAGCTGGACCTCTAGGACGGTATCGTCGGAGGGGCCCCGTTTCGTCAGTGTTGAATAAAGATTGTCACCATTCGCCCTTGTGGCCATGTATTCGTGTTCTATGTTGTGTTTTATTTGTGTTCACCTGTATCCGCTTTTTATATTAAAGATGAATTTTTTTGGTGGGTAACTCCCTTCAGTGGGAGTTCCCTTTGAAAAAAAAAAAAAAAAAAAAAAAAACTAAAGATTTCCGTGGAGGGGAACATTTGATGAGTCTTTAAACAATTTTTTGTTGTGCCCAGTGTTTACACACTGGGCCGGTTACCGTTAAACCACTGGGCCCGGGGGTGAGGCGGGGAGGGGGAAATCTGAAAAATCGAATTGGACAAGTATCGTTCATGGGAATTTTTTTTTTCTTTTTTCAACTATTACCATGCACAATTACGTACCTTCCTTCCGCACTTTCAAGACGGTGGGGTTGTTCGCCAAGGCACCGTAAACTTGAGACCTACGAATGCATTACATACCATACACAGATGAAAAAAAAAAAAAAAATTACACTTCACTGTACATAATTCTTAACACTACTTCACAACTACTAAGTTGAAATTTTTTCACCGGGACAGCGCGAACGCAGTCCCGACTACCAAAAATTACGCGCCCGAGTTACCCACATTTGGGGTAATCGCAGAGGTCAGCTCAACCGAAGTGCAAGGGAAGAGCCTCACCCTGGGGGAACCCCCTGCTTGATCAGGGTAGCCCCTACGCCAGGTAAGTATGCTGCGCAGTGTTTCGCTTTTCTATTTCACTTGGAGCTCGGACCACCTCATCAACGTGTTTTGAGGTTATGTACTTCTACCTCCGAAACAGCTCTTTCCCCAGACATAACACTCCCGTGCCAGTTCATCACACTACATGACAGTACACACCAACAATGCAAATACAATTTCTTCCTACAACTGCCCGTTTCTACTCGCACCTCGTTTCCTTTGTTTCTGTACCCACGGCGACGGTCGACCGCCGCGTGCATTTGGTTACCCCGTTTGCCGCGTGGCGGCACTTGGTTACACCGTTTGCCGCGTGGCGGCACTCGGGTCGTCGCGTCCGCCTCGGCAAAAAGGCGGGCACCACGGCACAGTCGAGAGGGGAACTTTTTTCCATTAGCAACATACCTAGGGTTTCACGAAATATCGAGTGCCGTGTCCCACGAGGCGATTTTCGGACGATTCGCGGCTTCAGGCTGCACGACCGTACGCTATTTTCACCATTAGTGGTGGTCCGCACATTTTTCCTATATAGTCCGGATTTTCAAAGTTTCAACCGTGCTCTGGTTTCCCTTCAAACGCATAAATCTTTCGCCTTTTACTAAAGATTTCCGTGGAGGGGAACATTTGATGAGTCTTTAAACAATTTTTTGTTGTGCCCAGTGTTTACACACTGGGCCGGTTACCGTTAAACCACTGGGCCCGGGGGTGAGGCGGGGAGGGGGAAATCTGAAAAATCGAATTGGACAAGTATCGTTCATGGGAATTTTTTTTTTCTTTTTTCAACTATTACCATGCACAATTACGTACCTTCCTTCCGCACTTTCAAGACGGTGGGGTTGTTCGCCAAGGCACCGTAAACTTGAGACCTACGAATGCATTACATACCATACACAGATGAAAAAAAAAAAAAAAATTACACTTCACTGTACATAATTCTTAACACTACTTCACAACTACTAAGTTGAAATTTTTTCACCGGGACAGCGCGAACGCAGTCCCGACTACCAAAAATTACGCGCCCGAGTTACCCACATTTGGGGTAATCGCAGAGGTCAGCTCAACCGAAGTGCAAGGGAAGAGCCTCACCCTGGGGGAACCCCCTGCTTGATCAGGGTAGCCCCTACGCCAGGTAAGTATGCTGCGCAGTGTTTCGCTTTTCTATTTCACTTGGAGCTCGGACCACCTCATCAACGTGTTTTGAGGTTATGTACTTCTACCTCCGAAACAGCTCTTTCCCCAGACATAACACTCCCGTGCCAGTTCATCACACTACATGACAGTACACACCAACAATGCAAATACAATTTCTTCCTACAACTGCCCGTTTCTACTCGCACCTCGTTTCCTTTGTTTCTGTACCCACGGCGACGGTCGACCGCCGCGTGCATTTGGTTACCCCGTTTGCCGCGTGGCGGCACTTGGTTACACCGTTTGCCGCGTGGCGGCACTCGGGTCGTCGCGTCCGCCTCGGCAAAAAGGCGGGCACCACGGCACAGTCGAGAGGGGAACTTTTTTCCATTAGCAACATACCTAGGGTTTCACGAAATATCGAGTGCCGTGTCCCACGAGGCGATTTTCGGACGATTCGCGGCTTCAGGCTGCACGACCGTACGCTATTTTCACCATTAGTGGTGGTCCGCACATTTTTCCTATATAGTCCGGATTTTCAAAGTTTCAACCGTGCTCTGGTTTCCCTTCAAACTGCTCTTAGGTGCTACTCTGAGTGGTTTGCAGGGATTTCCTTAGTTAATTCGAGTTTTCCTCGCGTGCTTTTATAATCCGACCAGTCGTTTCTGGTGCGAAGACTTGCTGCTGGGTGCATATCCGGATCTGGTAACTCTCAGCAGCAAGCAACAGGGTCCCCCCCTGGGCATTGCTGGGGGGACTCTGCAGAAATAAATTCAACCCTCGGGTTCCACTAATTATTATTTTATTTTTATTTACAAGTTCTACTCAGCATCACTCCTATTATATTCACTCCATCTTCTTCCACTTTTAACTGACTGCTGACTGCTGCTGCTGCTTCCTGGGGCTGTCACCAGGTGGCCGAGAAGAGTAGTTCCTCCCAGGTGTGGCTCTTGGCCTGCCGACTTGATTGTTTCTCGTCGGCATGGCCGAGGGGGGGTCCGGGGAGGACCCGCCCCTGGGGGACTCCGACTTTGAGGGCCGACTCCAACCGCCATTGAGGGACTACACCAGGCCTCCTGGTGGCCACCGAGACCGGACGGGTGCCTCGGGCGATGCTGGAGCAGAGGGATGCTCGCCGCCCCCCACCCCCAGCCAGACCGGGATCCGCACCCAGGAGCGCTGCACGAAGGTGTCGGAGTCCAAGCATCACCAGATGGTGCCACCTGGCTTCTGCTCCGACACCCCCTTCACCCCGGACGTCACCATGGCAGCAACCCTCACCACCACGACCACCACCATGACGACCACGACAGTTTGCACTTTCACCCCCTCTGCTTCTCACCCCATCTCCTCACCATTCTCAGCGCCTTCCCCCTCACTGCCACTCATCCCTGTCGAGCCTGCGGCCCCCCGGGACGTGCCGATGGACACCGGCTTCAGCCTCCCCCGCCGGACGGTGAAGCGGCCGAGGATGGGGCGCGCCGAGGACCGCACCTCCATCTCCAACCGGTTTGGCGCCCTCGAGCTCGACTCCGCCGGCGAGGAGGGGACCTCGTCCCGGGACTCGTCACCTGCACCATCCACGTCATCCCGCATCTCACACCTCACCCGCCGCACCACCCCCCGACCGACTACGACCGCCGCGACTCAGCCATCGACCTCCGCTGCTCGTCAGCTGTCGCCTCGACCATCCACCTCCGCATCTGCACCTGGACCCCGCACCCGGCCTCCCACCCAACCTGCTGCCGCCCCCGCATCTGCCTCCGCCGCCGCCACCGTCAAGCCTACCCGCATGCCGCCCATCGGCTGCCGCCTCCCCATCACCACCAGCCCCTTCACCCTGGCCCAATCGTTTCAGTCGCTCCTTTCTGGCAAGCTATCCATCACCTCCGTCGACGGCCGCACCTCCTTTTACACCTCTAACGCCGCTGATCACACCTTCCTATACAACCACCTCACCCAGCTCGGCCATCAGCCTTTCACGCACCTGCGACAGGACGAGAAGGGGGACCGACTCGTCCTGAAGCGTCTCCCACTCACCACTACCCCCGAGGAGGTGCACGCCGCCCTCCTCGACCTGGACCTACCCGTTGCTTCCGTCACTCCGCTCCGCGTCACCGACACCGCCACGACCCGTCCGTTCCTGGTTAATACTCACCACCTGGGGGAGGCAGCTCCCTTCCTGGCTCTACGCTCCCTGGGCTGCTGGGTGGTCTCCGTCGAACGCTATCGTGGCAGCGGGCGGGTCCCGCAGTGTTACCGGTGCCAGCAGGCCGGCCACCCATCCACACGCTGCGAGAGGCCGGTGGCCTGTTTCAAGTGTGCCGGGCCCCACCGGTCCCGCGAGTGCACATCGACGACTCCGAAGTGCGTCAATTGCGGCGAGGCGCACTTCGCGACTTCCATGGACTGCCGGGTGAACCAGGCCTACCTCAGACGCCACCCCCCCCGACAACAGCCTGAGGCCACCCCGGCACCGCGACCGCGACCGCCAAACTTGACCGACGCTCGTGCCTTTCCCGCCGTCACCTCCAACGCCTGGACTCGGCGCGGTTCCGCCGCCGCCACCCTGTTCCCCTCCCGCGACGGGCCATCACCATCTGCACCTCAGGACCCCTCATCTCACCGACCGGACGCTGACGACACTTCTTTCACTACGATCATACGTGACCTCATCCAGCTGTTTCGGCAGTACTTTCCCTTCGTTCGCCGCACCCTGACCGCCCTGTCCCATGCCAAGTCCCCTTCGGAGAGATTCGAGGTGCTCCTCCAAGCGCTTCTGAGTCTCTTCGATGGATCCCCCGCCGCCCCTTAAGCTCCTAGTCTGGAACGCCTTTTCTTTGCTCCCTAAGCTTCTCGACTTCCTTCACCTCGTCGACGAGCACTCACCCGATGTCGTGTTCCTATCAGAGACCTGGCTGACCCCCGCTGTACCCCTCCGCGTCCCGGGATATGCCGTCCACCGCTCCGACCGTGATGGTCGGGGGGGTGGGGTGGCACTCCTGGTGCGCGACACCTTCACCCATCACCGCCGACACATTCCACCTTCACCCGCGACTGAGGCTGTGGCCGTGCGCCTGTTCGGACAGCCCTACTCCCTGACTCTAGTCTCCGTGTATCTCCCACCCCAATTTGCCTTCCCCTCTGCCGCCGTTGTCGCCCTCGGTCGGCTCGATGCCCATGTCGTGCTGGCCGGGGACTTCAACGCCACCCATCCCTACTGGGGCTGCGTCGCGGCCAACCGCCGAGGCAGCTCCCTCCGTCAGCTCCTCCGGCGTACTAACCTCTCCATCTGCGCCCCCGCCACCCCCACATTCTTCCCCGCTCAGCACCACCGTCATCCCAGTATCATCGACCTCGCCCTCACCACACCGCTCCCCATCATCTCTGGTCTCACCACGCTCACCGCCGGGGCCTCGGATCACCTGCCCGTCCTCGGCTCCCTTCACTTCTACCCCCATTCCAACCCGCACCTTCCCCGCTTCGACTTCCGCAACGCCGACTGGAATGGGTTCCAGACCACCCTCTCATCATCACTCGACCTCACCCTCCCCTTCGACACCCCCGACCGTCTCGACGCCAACGTCGTGTCATTCACCCGGGCCGTCTCTGCGGCCGCCTCCGCTCACATTCCGCTGGCCACTCCAAGTACCCGCATCACCCCCTTCCCGCCTTACCTGCGTGACGCCGTGGTCCTGCGCGACCGCTTCCGCGGCCTGTGGCAGGCCAACCGGTCCCCGTTGACACGGATGGTGTTCCTCCTGCTGCGGGGCCGGTGCCGCCGGATGGTCGCGGCGTGGAAGGCGCATTTGGAGACCCGGCGTCTCGGCTCCCTCGCCTCTGCATCCGGCTCTCTGTGGACCTACGTCCGGCGCCTCCGATCGGTCCCCACCACTATTCCCCCACTCACCCACTCGGCCGGGGTGGCGGAGACTGCCCCTGAGCGATCGGAGGCGGTCGCTGCCTACCTCGCGACCACGTTTGCCTCCGCTGACCCCCCCACCCTCTCCTCCGAGTCTTCGGACGACGGGGACACACCCCCCCCCCCTCGCACATCACGTCACTCTGCCCGTTCTTCCGGACTCTCTGCCATTCCCTCTCGCCACGCCATCGGAGGTGCGCACACTCCTCCTCCGTCTCAAGCCCCCTTCTGCCCCCGGTTCCGACTCTCTGCCTGCACCCGTCCTCCGTGCTCTTCCTCGGAAGGCGACGGTCTTCCTTACCCGCATCATCAACGCGATGTTCCTTCTCTGTCATTTCCCCACCCCTTGGAAAGTGGCCATTGTCTCACCCATACCCAAACCCGGGAAGCCCCCTTCCCTACCATCATCGTACCGCCCCATTTCTCTTCTACCCATCGTCTCTAAGGTCGCAGAGCGGACCATTCTCACACGCCTTCTCCTTCACGTCAACCTCTTGCATCTTCTCCCCCATCACCAGTTCGGTTTCCGCAAACGTCACTCCACCTCCCACGCCATCGCCCGTGTGGAGGTGCTGGCTGTCCAAGGTTTCGCACGGCGCCAACACACGGGCATGGTGCTTCTGGACCTTGCCCGGGCATTTGATTCCGTGCCCCATTCACTACTCGTTCACCGTCTCTCCGCCACCGACCTTCCGCCTCATCTCATACGCCTCATCTGCTCGTTCCTGGGGGGTCGTACCTTCCGGGTTCGGGTGGAGGGCGAACTCTCCGACCCCCGTCACATCATGGCCGGCGTCCCCCAGGGCGCCATCCTTTCACCCCTTCTCTTCACCCTTCACATCGCCGACCTGCAACCACCACCTGGCACTCACCTGGTTCAGTACGCCGATGACACTTGCCTCCTCGCTTCCTCCGTCTCCGAGCGGATGCTCGGCGACCGCCTGAGCCGCGGGCTCACATCACTCTCTACTCAGTTCCTCGCGCACGGCATCGGGCTGAACTGCTCGAAGACCCAATCCATTCTCTTCTCACGCATCCACCCACGCCAGGACCACCCCCCACGAGTTTCCAGCACTGCCATCCCCTGGTCACCCGAGGTCCGCTATCTGGGGGTGACCCTGGACAGTACCTTCACTTTCATCCCGCACCTTGCTTCCATGAAGACTCAATCCAGGGCGGTCTTGGCGCAGCTGGCACCGATACTGCGACCCTCATCTGGCACCCCCCTCCCGGTTCGCATCACCGCATTTCATTCCTACGTCATCCCACGCTTCACCTACGCATCCCCCGTGTGGGTTCATTCATCCCGTTTCAACCTTCGCCCCATTACCCGCACCTACTTCCTGGGGATTCGTCTCCTTCTCGGACTCCCCCGCGCCACCTCCAGGCTGACTCTCCTGGCAGACTCCGGCCTGCCCCACCTTCACCCTCTCCTTCGCTCCATGACAACTTACTTCCTACGCCGATGCCGACGCAGCGACAACCCCCTCATCCTTCAACTTGCGGAGCCGCTGCCTCCTGCACCCCACCCACGACGACCGCTCTTTTCGACTGACCACTTACGCGACGACTCCGACGACGACGCTGACGACGTCCCGGCGGCCGGTGGGCCCGGTAGATGACGGCGTAGACCTCCACGTCCACCGGTAGCCTCCGCGGACCCGCCACCATAGTTCACCATCTACATCGCCACTCCGTCTTCTTCCCATCGTCATCAGCATCGCCGTTTTCTCCGCGCGGCCTCCATCAGCTGCGCGGCTCCTGGATCAGCATCTCTTCACCCCCAGCAGTCCCTCACCCCCCCTCCACCCAACAAGTAGCCGGGACCTTCAAGAACCTCCGTGTTGGCGGGGTCCAGCATCGTCATGTTCTTCATCTTTGTGTTTATGTTCTGTACAGTGTTCTTGTCCACTGCCTTGTATGTATCTTTATGTATTAAATGATGTTTTTGTGTGTGGGCCCCTAAAAAAAAAAAAAAAAAAAAAAAAAAAAAAAAAAAAAAAAAAAAAAAAAAAAAAAAAAAAAAAAAAAAAAAAACTAAAGATTTCCGTGGAGGGGAACATTTGATGAGTCTTTAAACAATTTTTTGTTGTGCCCAGTGTTTACACACTGGGCCGGTTACCGTTAAACCACTGGGCCCGGGGGTGAGGCGGGGAGGGGGAAATCTGAAAAATCG
The DNA here is from genome assembly GCF_032445375.1 of Bacillus rossius redtenbacheri. NCBI lineage: Eukaryota > Metazoa > Arthropoda > Insecta > Phasmatodea > Bacillidae > Bacillus > Bacillus rossius. The sequence goes on from NW_026962299.1 coordinate 52,130, forward strand.
AATTGGACAAGTATCGTTCATGGGAATTTTTTTTTTCTTTTTTCAACTATTACCATGCACAATTACGTACCTTCCTTCCGCACTTTCAAGACGGTGGGGTTGTTCGCCAAGGCACCGTAAACTTGAGACCTACGAATGCATTACATACCATACACAGATGAAAAAAAAAAAAAAAATTACACTTCACTGTACATAATTCTTAACACTACTTCACAACTACTAAGTTGAAATTTTTTCACCGGGACAGCGCGAACGCAGTCCCGACTACCAAAAATTACGCGCCCGAGTTACCCACATTTGGGGTAATCGCAGAGGTCAGCTCAACCGAAGTGCAAGGGAAGAGCCTCACCCTGGGGGAACCCCCTGCTTGATCAGGGTAGCCCCTACGCCAGGTAAGTATGCTGCGCAGTGTTTCGCTTTTCTATTTCACTTGGAGCTCGGACCACCTCATCAACGTGTTTTGAGGTTATGTACTTCTACCTCCGAAACAGCTCTTTCCCCAGACATAACACTCCCGTGCCAGTTCATCACACTACATGACAGTACACACCAACAATGCAAATACAATTTCTTCCTACAACTGCCCGTTTCTACTCGCACCTCGTTTCCTTTGTTTCTGTACCCACGGCGACGGTCGACCGCCGCGTGCATTTGGTTACCCCGTTTGCCGCGTGGCGGCACTTGGTTACACCGTTTGCCGCGTGGCGGCACTCGGGTCGTCGCGTCCGCCTCGGCAAAAAGGCGGGCACCACGGCACAGTCGAGAGGGGAACTTTTTTCCATTAGCAACATACCTAGGGTTTCACGAAATATCGAGTGCCGTGTCCCACGAGGCGATTTTCGGACGATTCGCGGCTTCAGGCTGCACGACCGTACGCTATTTTCACCATTAGTGGTGGTCCGCACATTTTTCCTATATAGTCCGGATTTTCAAAGTTTCAACCGTGCTCTGGTTTCCCTTCAAACGCATAAATCTTTCGCCTTTTACTAAAGATTTCCGTGGAGGGGAACATTTGATGAGTCTTTAAACAATTTTTTGTTGTGCCCAGTGTTTACACACTGGGCCGGTTACCGTTAAACCACTGGGCCCGGGGGTGAGGCGGGGAGGGGGAAATCTGAAAAATCGAATTGGACAAGTATCGTTCATGGGAATTTTTTTTTTCTTTTTTCAACTATTACCATGCACAATTACGTACCTTCCTTCCGCACTTTCAAGACGGTGGGGTTGTTCGCCAAGGCACCGTAAACTTGAGACCTACGAATGCATTACATACCATACACAGATGAAAAAAAAAAAAAAAATTACACTTCACTGTACATAATTCTTAACACTACTTCACAACTACTAAGTTGAAATTTTTTCACCGGGACAGCGCGAACGCAGTCCCGACTACCAAAAATTACGCGCCCGAGTTACCCACATTTGGGGTAATCGCAGAGGTCAGCTCAACCGAAGTGCAAGGGAAGAGCCTCACCCTGGGGGAACCCCCTGCTTGATCAGGGTAGCCCCTACGCCAGGTAAGTATGCTGCGCAGTGTTTCGCTTTTCTATTTCACTTGGAGCTCGGACCACCTCATCAACGTGTTTTGAGGTTATGTACTTCTACCTCCGAAACAGCTCTTTCCCCAGACATAACACTCCCGTGCCAGTTCATCACACTACATGACAGTACACACCAACAATGCAAATACAATTTCTTCCTACAACTGCCCGTTTCTACTCGCACCTCGTTTCCTTTGTTTCTGTACCCACGGCGACGGTCGACCGCCGCGTGCATTTGGTTACCCCGTTTGCCGCGTGGCGGCACTTGGTTACACCGTTTGCCGCGTGGCGGCACTCGGGTCGTCGCGTCCGCCTCGGCAAAAAGGCGGGCACCACGGCACAGTCGAGAGGGGAACTTTTTTCCATTAGCAACATACCTAGGGTTTCACGAAATATCGAGTGCCGTGTCCCACGAGGCGATTTTCGGACGATTCGCGGCTTCAGGCTGCACGACCGTACGCTATTTTCACCATTAGTGGTGGTCCGCACATTTTTCCTATATAGTCCGGATTTTCAAAGTTTCAACCGTGCTCTGGTTTCCCTTCAAACGCATAAATCTTTCGCCTTTTACTAAAGATTTCCGTGGAGGGGAACATTTGATGAGTCTTTAAACAATTTTTTGTTGTGCCCAGTGTTTACACACTGGGCCGGTTACCGTTAAACCACTGGGCCCGGGGGTGAGGCGGGGAGGGGGAAATCTGAAAAATCGAATTGGACAAGTATCGTTCATGGGAATTTTTTTTTTCTTTTTTCAACTATTACCATGCACAATTACGTACCTTCCTTCCGCACTTTCAAGACGGTGGGGTTGTTCGCCAAGGCACCGTAAACTTGAGACCTACGAATGCATTACATACCATACACAGATGAAAAAAAAAAAAAAAATTACACTTCACTGTACATAATTCTTAACACTACTTCACAACTACTAAGTTGAAATTTTTTCACCGGGACAGCGCGAACGCAGTCCCGACTACCAAAAATTACGCGCCCGAGTTACCCACATTTGGGGTAATCGCAGAGGTCAGCTCAACCGAAGTGCAAGGGAAGAGCCTCACCCTGGGGGAACCCCCTGCTTGATCAGGGTAGCCCCTACGCCAGGTAAGTATGCTGCGCAGTGTTTCGCTTTTCTATTTCACTTGGAGCTCGGACCACCTCATCAACGTGTTTTGAGGTTATGTACTTCTACCTCCGAAACAGCTCTTTCCCCAGACATAACACTCCCGTGCCAGTTCATCACACTACATGACAGTACACACCAACAATGCAAATACAATTTCTTCCTACAACTGCCCGTTTCTACTCGCACCTCGTTTCCTTTGTTTCTGTACCCACGGCGACGGTCGACCGCCGCGTGCATTTGGTTACCCCGTTTGCCGCGTGGCGGCACTTGGTTACACCGTTTGCCGCGTGGCGGCACTCGGGTCGTCGCGTCCGCCTCGGCAAAAAGGCGGGCACCACGGCACAGTCGAGAGGGGAACTTTTTTCCATTAGCAACATACCTAGGGTTTCACGAAATATCGAGTGCCGTGTCCCACGAGGCGATTTTCGGACGATTCGCGGCTTCAGGCTGCACGACCGTACGCTATTTTCACCATTAGTGGTGGTCCGCACATTTTTCCTATATAGTCCGGATTTTCAAAGTTTCAACCGTGCTCTGGTTTCCCTTCAAACTGCTCTTAGGTGCTACTCTGAGTGGTTTGCAGGGATTTCCTTAGTTAATTCGAGTTTTCCTCGCGTGCTTTTATAATCCGACCAGTCGTTTCTGGTGCGAAGACTTGCTGCTGGGTGCATATCCGGATCTGGTAACTCTCAGCAGCAAGCAACAGGGTCCCCCCCTGGGCATTGCTGGGGGGACTCTGCAGAAATAAATTCAACCCTCGGGTTCCACTAATTATTATTTTATTTTTATTTACAAGTTCTACTCAGCATCACTCCTATTATATTCACTCCATCTTCTTCCACCTTTAACTGACTGCTGACTGCTGCTGCTGCTTCCTGGGGCTGTCACCAGGTGGCCGAGAAGAGTAGTTCCTCCCAGGTGTGGCTCTTGGCCTGCCGACTTGATTGTTTCTCGTCGGCATGGCCGAGGGGGGGTCCGGGGAGGACCCGCCCCTGGGGGACTCCGACTTTGAGGGCCGACTCCAACCGCCATTGAGGGACTACACCAGGCCTCCTGGTGGCCACCGAGACCGGACGGGTGCCTCGGGCGATGCTGGAGCAGAGGGATGCTCGCCGCCCCCCACCCCCAGCCGGACCGGGATCCGCACCCAGGAGCGCTGCACGAAGGTGTCGGAGTCCAAGCATCACCAGATGGTGCCACCTGGCTTCTGCTCCGACACCCCCTTCACCCCGGACGTCACCATGGCAGCAACCCTCACCACCACGACCACCACCATGACGACCACGACAGTTTGCACTTTCACCCCCTCTGCTTCTCACCCCATCTCCTCACCATTCTCAGCGCCTTCCCCCTCACTGCCACTCATCCCTGTCGAGCCTGCGGCCCCCCGGGACGTGCCGATGGACACCGGCTTCAGCCTCCCCCGCCGGACGGTGAAGCGGCCGAGGATGGGGCGCGCCGAGGACCGCACCTCCATCTCCAACCGGTTTGGCGCCCTCGAGCTCGACTCCGCCGGCGAGGAGGGGACCTCGTCCCGGGACTCGTCACCTGCACCATCCACGTCATCCCGCATCTCACACCTCACCCGCCGCACCACCCCCCGACCGACTACGACCGCCGCGACTCAGCCATCGACCTCCGCTGCTCGTCAGCCGTCGCCTCGACCATCCACCTCCGCATCTGCACCTGGACCCCGCACCCGGCCTCCCACCCAACCTGCTGCCGCCCCCGCATCTGCCTCCGCCGCCGCCACCGTCAAGCCTACCCGCATGCCGCCCATCGGCTGCCGCCTCCCCATCACCACCAGCCCCTTCACCCTGGCCCAATCGTTTCAGTCGCTCCTTTCTGGCAAGCTATCCATCACCTCCGTCGACGGCCGCACCTCCTTTTACACTTCTAACGCCGCTGATCACACCTTCCTATACAACCACCTCACCCAGCTCGGCCATCAGCCTTTCACGCACCTGCGACAGGACGAGAAGGGGGACCGACTCGTCCTGAAGCGTCTCCCACTCACCACTACCCCCGAGGAGGTGCACGCCGCCCTCCTCGACCTGGACCTACCCGTTGCTTCCGTCACTCCGCTCCGCGTCACCGACACCGCCACGACCCGTCCGTTCCTGGTTAATACTCACCACCTGGGGGAGGCAGCTCCCTTCCTGGCTCTACGCTCCCTGGGCTGCTGGGTGGTCTCCGTCGAACGCTATCGTGGCAGCGGGCGGGTCCCGCAGTGTTACCGGTGCCAGCAGGCCGGCCACCCATCCACACGCTGCGAGAGGCCGGTGGCCTGTTTCAAGTGTGCCGGGCCCCACCGGTCCCGCGAGTGCACTTCGACGACTCCGAAGTGCGTCAATTGCGGCGAGGCGCACTTCGCGACTTCCATGGACTGCCGGGTGAACCAGGCCTACCTCAGACGCCACCCCCCCCGACAACAGCCTGAGGCCACCCCGGCACCGCGACCGCGACCGCCAAACTTGACCGACGCTCGTGCCTTTCCCGCCGTCACCTCCAACGCCTGGACTCGGCGCGGTTCCGCCGCCGCCACCCTGTTCCCCTCCCGCGACGGGCCATCTCCATCTGCACCTCAGGGCCCCTCATCTCACCGACCGGACGCTGACGACACTTCATTCACCGCGATCATACGTGACCTCATCCAGCTGTTTCGGCAGTACTTTCCCTTCATTCGCCGCACCCTGACCGCCCTGTCCCATGCCAAGTCCCCTTCGGAGAGATTCGAGGTGCTCCTCCAAGCGCTTCTGGGTCTCTTCGATGGATCCCCCGCCGCCCCTTAAGCTCCTAGTCTGGAACGCCTTTTCTTTGCTCCCTAAGCTTCTCGACTTCCTTCACCTCGTCGACGAGCACTCACCCGATGTCGTGTTCCTATCAGAGACCTGGCTGACCCCCGCTGTACCCCTCCGCGTCCCGGGATATGCCGTCCACCGCTCCGACCGTGATGGTCGGGGGGGTGGGGTGGCACTCCTGGTGCGCGACACCTTCACCCATCACCGCCGACACATTCCACCTTCACCCGCGACTGAGGCTGTGGCCGTGCGCCTGTTCGGACAGCCCTACTCCCTGACTCTAGTCTCCGTGTATCTCCCACCCCAATTTGCCTTCCCCTCTGCCGCCGTTGTCGCCCTCGGTCGGCTCGATGCCCATGTCGTGCTGGCCGGGGACTTCAACGCCACCCATCCCTACTGGGGCTGCGTCGCGGCCAACCGCCGAGGCAGCTCCCTCCGTCAGCTCCTCCGGCGTACTAACCTCTCCATCTGCGCCCCCGCCACCCCCACATTCTTCCCCGCTCAGCACCACCGTCATCCCAGTATCATCGACCTCGCCCTCACCACACCGCTCCCCATCATCTCTGGTCTCACCACGCTCACCGCCGGGGCCTCGGATCACCTGCCCGTCCTCGGCTCCCTTCACTTCTACCCCCATTCCAACCCGCACCTTCCCCGCTTCGACTTCCGCAACGCCGACTGGAATGGGTTCCAGACCACCCTCTCATCATCACTCGACCTCACCCTCCCCTTCGACACCCCCGACCGTCTCGACGCCAACGTCGTGTCATTCACCCGGGCCGTCTCTGCGGCCGCCTCCGCTCACATTCCGCTGGCCACTCCAAGTACCCGCATCACCCCCTTCCCGCCTTACCTGCGTGACGCCGTGGTCCTGCGCGACCGCTTCCGCGGCCTGTGGCAGGCCAACCGGTCCCCGTTGACACGGATGGTGTTCCTCCTGCTGCGGGGCCGGTGCCGCCGGATGGTCGCGGCGTGGAAGGCGCATTTGGAGACCCGGCGTCTCGGCTCCCTCGCCTCTGCATCCGGCTCTCTGTGGACCTACGTCCGGCGCCTCCGATCGGTCCCCACCACTATTCCCCCACTCACCCACCCGGCCGGGGTGGCGGAGACTGCCCCTGAGCGATCGGAGGCGGTCGCTGCCTACCTCGCGACCACGTTTGCCTCCGCTGACCCCCCCACCCTCTCCTCCGAGTCTTCGGACGACGGGGACACACCCCCCCCCCCTCGCACATCACGTCACTCTGCCCGTTCTTCCGGACTCTCTGCCATTCCCTCTCGCCACGCCATCGGAGGTGCGCACACTCCTCCTCCGTCTCAAGCCCCCTTCTGCCCCCGGTTCCGACTCTCTGCCTGCACCCGTCCTCCGTGCTCTTCCTCGGAAGGCGACGGTCTTCCTTACCCGCATCATCAACGCGATGTTCCTTCTCTGTCATTTCCCCACCCCTTGGAAAGTGGCCATTGTCTCACCCATACCCAAACCCGGGAAGCCCCCTTCCCTACCATCATCGTACCGCCCCATTTCTCTTCTACCCATCATCTCTAAGGTCGCAGAGCGGACCATTCTCACACGCCTTCTCCTTCACGTCAACCTCTTGCATCTTCTCCCCCATCACCAGTTCGGTTTCCGCAAACGTCACTCCACCTCCCACGCCATCGCCCGTGTGGAGGTGCTGGCTGTCCAAGGTTTCGCACGGCGCCAACACACGGGCATGGTGCTTCTGGACCTTGCCCGGGCATTTGATTCCGTGCCCCATTCACAACTCATTCACCGTCTCTCCGCCGCCGACCTTCCACCTCATCTCATACGCCTCATCTGCTCGTTCCTGGGGGGTCGTACCTTCCGGGTTCGGGTGGAGGGCGAACTCTCCGACCCCCGTCACATCATGGCCGGCGTCCCCCAGGGCGCCATCCTTTCACCCCTTCTCTTCACCCTTCACATCGCCGACCTGCAACCACCACCTGGCACTCACCTGGTTCAGTACGCCGATGACACTTGCCTCCTCGCTTCCTCCGTCTCCGAGCGGATGCTCGGCGACCGCCTGAGCCGCGGGCTCACATCACTCTCTACTCAGTTCCTCGCGCACGGCATCGGGCTGAACTGCTCGAAGACCCAATCCATTCTCTTCTCACGCATCCACCCACGCCAGGACCACCCCCCACGAGTTTCCAGCACTGCCATCCCCTGGTCACCCGAGGTCCGCTATCTGGGGGTGACCCTGGACAGTACCTTCACTTTCATCCCGCACCTTGCTTCCATGAAGACTCAATCCAGGGCGGTCTTGGCGCAGCTGGCACCGATACTGCGACCCTCATCTGGCACCCCCCTCCCGGTTCGCATCACCGCATTTCATTCCTACGTCATCCCACGCTTCACCTACGCATCCCCCGTGTGGGTTCATTCATCCCGTTTCAACCTTCGCCCCATTACCCGCACCTACTTCCTGGGGATTCGTCTCCTTCTCGGACTCCCCCGCGCCACCTCCAGGCTGACTCTCCTGGCAGACTCCGGCCTGCCCCACCTTCACCCTCTCCTTCGCTCCATGACAACTTACTTCCTACGCCGATGCCGACGCAGCGACAACCCCCTCATCCTTCAACTTGCGGAGCCGCTGCCTCCTGCACCCCACCCACGACGACCGCTCTTTTCGACTGACCACTTACGCGACGACTCCGACGACGACGCTGACGACGTCCCGGCGGCCGGTGGGCCCGGTAGATGACGGCGTAGACCTCCACGTCCACCGGTAGCCTCCGCGGACCCGCCACCATAGTTCACCATCTACATCGCCACTCCGTCTTCTTCCCATCGTCATCAGCATCGCCGTTTTCTCCGCGCGGCCTCCATCAGCTGCGCGGCTCCTGGATCAGCATCTCTTCACCCCCAGCAGTCCCTCACCCCCCCTCCACCCAACAAGTAGCCGGGACCTTCAAGAACCTCCGTGTTGGCGGGGTCCAGCAGCATCGTCATGTTCTTCATCTTTGTGTTTATGTTCTGTACAGTGTTCTTGTCCACTGCCTTGTATGTATCTTTATGTATTAAATGATGTTTTTGTGTGTGGGCCCCTAGGGGCCCCACTTATTAAAAAAAAAAAAAAAAAAAAAAAAAACTAAAGATTTCCGTGGAGGGGAACATTTGATGAGTCTTTAAACAATTTTTTGTTGTGCCCAGTGTTTACACACTGGGCCGGTTACCGTTAAACCACTGGGCCCGGGGGTGAGGCGGGGAGGGGGAAATCTGAAAAATCGAATTGGACAAGTATCGTTCATGGGAATTTTTTTTTTCTTTTTTCAACTATTACCATGCACAATTACGTACCTTCCTTCCGCACTTTCAAGACGGTGGGGTTGTTCGCCAAGGCACCGTAAACTTGAGACCTACGAATGCATTACATACCATACACAGATGAAAAAAAAAAAAAAAATTACACTTCACTGTACATAATTCTTAACACTACTTCACAACTACTAAGTTGAAATTTTTTCACCGGGACAGCGCGAACGCAGTCCCGACTACCAAAAATTACGCGCCCGAGTTACCCACATTTGGGGTAATCGCAGAGGTCAGCTCAACCGAAGTGCAAGGGAAGAGCCTCACCCTGGGGGAACCCCCTGCTTGATCAGGGTAGCCCCTACGCCAGGTAAGTATGCTGCGCAGTGTTTCGCTTTTCTATTTCACTTGGAGCTCGGACCACCTCATCAACGTGTTTTGAGGTTATGTACTTCTACCTCCGAAACAGCTCTTTCCCCAGACATAACACTCCCGTGCCAGTTCATCACACTACATGACAGTACACACCAACAATGCAAATACAATTTCTTCCTACAACTGCCCGTTTCTACTCGCACCTCGTTTCCTTTGTTTCTGTACCCACGGCGACGGTCGACCGCCGCGTGCATTTGGTTACCCCGTTTGCCGCGTGGCGGCACTTGGTTACACCGTTTGCCGCGTGGCGGCACTCGGGTCGTCGCGTCCGCCTCGGCAAAAAGGCGGGCACCACGGCACAGTCGAGAGGGGAACTTTTTTCCATTAGCAACATACCTAGGGTTTCACGAAATATCGAGTGCCGTGTCCCACGAGGCGATTTTCGGACGATTCGCGGCTTCAGGCTGCACGACCGTACGCTATTTTCACCATTAGTGGTGGTCCGCACATTTTTCCTATATAGTCCGGATTTTCAAAGTTTCAACCGTGCTCTGGTTTCCCTTCAAACGCATAAATCTTTCGCCTTTTACTAAAGATTTCCGTGGAGGGGAACATTTGATGAGTCTTTAAACAATTTTTTGTTGTGCCCAGTGTTTACACACTGGGCCGGTTACCGTTAAACCACTGGGCCCGGGGGTGAGGCGGGGAGGGGGAAATCTGAAAAATCGAATTGGACAAGTATCGTTCATGGGAATTTTTTTTTTCTTTTTTCAACTATTACCATGCACAATTACGTACCTTCCTTCCGCACTTTCAAGACGGTGGGGTTGTTCGCCAAGGCACCGTAAACTTGAGACCTACGAATGCATTACATACCATACACAGATGAAAAAAAAAAAAAAAATTACACTTCACTGTACATAATTCTTAACACTACTTCACAACTACTAAGTTGAAATTTTTTCACCGGGACAGCGCGAACGCAGTCCCGACTACCAAAAATTACGCGCCCGAGTTACCCACATTTGGGGTAATCGCAGAGGTCAGCTCAACCGAAGTGCAAGGGAAGAGCCTCACCCTGGGGGAACCCCCTGCTTGATCAGGGTAGCCCCTACGCCAGGTAAGTATGCTGCGCAGTGTTTCGCTTTTCTATTTCACTTGGAGCTCGGACCACCTCATCAACGTGTTTTGAGGTTATGTACTTCTACCTCCGAAACAGCTCTTTCCCCAGACATAACACTCCCGTGCCAGTTCATCACACTACATGACAGTACACACCAACAATGCAAATACAATTTCTTCCTACAACTGCCCGTTTCTACTCGCACCTCGTTTCCTTTGTTTCTGTACCCACGGCGACGGTCGACCGCCGCGTGCATTTGGTTACCCCGTTTGCCGCGTGGCGGCACTTGGTTACACCGTTTGCCGCGTGGCGGCACTCGGGTCGTCGCGTCCGCCTCGGCAAAAAGGCGGGCACCACGGCACAGTCGAGAGGGGAACTTTTTTCCATTAGCAACATACCTAGGGTTTCACGAAATATCGAGTGCCGTGTCCCACGAGGCGATTTTCGGACGATTCGCGGCTTCAGGCTGCACGACCGTACGCTATTTTCACCATTAGTGGTGGTCCGCACATTTTTCCTATATAGTCCGGATTTTCAAAGTTTCAACCGTGCTCTGGTTTCCCTTCAAACGCATAAATCTTTCGCCTTTTACTAAAGATTTCCGTGGAGGGGAACATTTGATGAGTCTTTAAACAATTTTTTGTTGTGCCCAGTGTTTACACACTGGGCCGGTTACCGTTAAACCACTGGGCCCGGGGGTGAGGCGGGGAGGGGGAAATCTGAAAAATCGAATTGGACAAGTATCGTTCATGGGAATTTTTTTTTTCTTTTTTCAACTATTACCATGCACAATTACGTACCTTCCTTCCGCACTTTCAAGACGGTGGGGTTGTTCGCCAAGGCACCGTAAACTTGAGACCTACGAATGCATTACATACCATACACAGATGAAAAAAAAAAAAAAAATTACACTTCACTGTACATAATTCTTAACACTACTTCACAACTACTAAGTTGAAATTTTTTCACCGGGACAGCGCGAACGCAGTCCCGACTACCAAAAATTACGCGCCCGAGTTACCCACATTTGGGGTAATCGCAGAGGTCAGCTCAACCGAAGTGCAAGGGAAGAGCCTCACCCTGGGGGAACCCCCTGCTTGATCAGGGTAGCCCCTACGCCAGGTAAGTATGCTGCGCAGTGTTTCGCTTTTCTATTTCACTTGGAGCTCGGACCACCTCATCAACGTGTTTTGAGGTTATGTACTTCTACCTCCGAAACAGCTCTTTCCCCAGACATAACACTCCCGTGCCAGTTCATCACACTACATGACAGTACACACCAACAATGCAAATACAATTTCTTCCTACAACTGCCCGTTTCTACTCGCACCTCGTTTCCTTTGTTTCTGTACCCACGGCGACGGTCGACCGCCGCGTGCATTTGGTTACCCCGTTTGCCGCGTGGCGGCACTTGGTTACACCGTTTGCCGCGTGGCGGCACTCGGGTCGTCGCGTCCGCCTCGGCAAAAAGGCGGGCACCACGGCACAGTCGAGAGGGGAACTTTTTTCCATTAGCAACATACCTAGGGTTTCACGAAATATCGAGTGCCGTGTCCCACGAGGCGATTTTCGGACGATTCGCGGCTTCAGGCTGCACGACCGTACGCTATTTTCACCATTAGTGGTGGTCCGCACATTTTTCCTATATAGTCCGGATTTTCAAAGTTTCAACCGTGCTCTGGTTTCCCTTCAAACGCATAAATCTTTCGCCTTTTACTAAAGATTTCCGTGGAGGGGAACATTTGATGAGTCTTTAAACAATTTTTTGTTGTGCCCAGTGTTTACACACTGGGCCGGTTACCGTTAAACCACTGGGCCCGGGGGTGAGGCGGGGAGGGGGAAATCTGAAAAATCGAATTGGACAAGTATCGTTCATGGGAATTTTTTTTTTCTTTTTTCAACTATTACCATGCACAATTACGTACCTTCCTTCCGCACTTTCAAGACGGTGGGGTTGTTCGCCAAGGCACCGTAAACTTGAGACCTACGAATGCATTACATACCATACACAGATGAAAAAAAAAAAAAAAATTACACTTCACTGTACATAATTCTTAACACTACTTCACAACTACTAAGTTGAAATTTTTTCACCGGGACAGCGCGAACGCAGTCCCGACTACCAAAAATTACGCGCCCGAGTTACCCACATTTGGGGTAATCGCAGAGGTCAGCTCAACCGAAGTGCAAGGGAAGAGCCTCACCCTGGGGGAACCCCCTGCTTGATCAGGGTAGCCCCTACGCCAGGTAAGTATGCTGCGCAGTGTTTCGCTTTTCTATTTCACTTGGAGCTCGGACCACCTCATCAACGTGTTTTGAGGTTATGTACTTCTACCTCCGAAACAGCTCTTTCCCCAGACATAACACTCCCGTGCCAGTTCATCACACTACATGACAGTACACACCAACAATGCAAATACAATTTCTTCCTACAACTGCCCGTTTCTACTCGCACCTCGTTTCCTTTGTTTCTGTACCCACGGCGACGGTCGACCGCCGCGTGCATTTGGTTACCCCGTTTGCCGCGTGGCGGCACTTGGTTACACCGTTTGCCGCGTGGCGGCACTCGGGTCGTCGCGTCCGCCTCGGCAAAAAGGCGGGCACCACGGCACAGTCGAGAGGGGAACTTTTTTCCATTAGCAACATACCTAGGGTTTCACGAAATATCGAGTGCCGTGTCCCACGAGGCGATTTTCGGACGATTCGCGGCTTCAGGCTGCACGACCGTACGCTATTTTCACCATTAGTGGTGGTCCGCACATTTTTCCTATATAGTCCGGATTTTCAAAGTTTCAACCGTGCTCTGGTTTCCCTTCAAACGCATAAATCTTTCGCCTTTTACTAAAGATTTCCGTGGAGGGGAACATTTGATGAGTCTTTAAACAATTTTTTGTTGTGCCCAGTGTTTACACACTGGGCCGGTTACCGTTAAACCACTGGGCCCGGGGGTGAGGCGGGGAGGGGGAAATCTGAAAAATCGAATTGGACAAGTATCGTTCATGGGAATTTTTTTTTTCTTTTTTCAACTATTACCATGCACAATTACGTACCTTCCTTCCGCACTTTCAAGACGGTGGGGTTGTTCGCCAAGGCACCGTAAACTTGAGACCTACGAATGCATTACATACCATACACAGATGAAAAAAAAAAAAAAAATTACACTTCACTGTACATAATTCTTAACACTACTTCACAACTACTAAGTTGAAATTTTTTCACCGGGACAGCGCGAACGCAGTCCCGACTACCAAAAATTACGCGCCCGAGTTACCCACATTTGGGGTAATCGCAGAGGTCAGCTCAACCGAAGTGCAAGGGAAGAGCCTCACCCTGGGGGAACCCCCTGCTTGATCAGGGTAGCCCCTACGCCAGGTAAGTATGCTGCGCAGTGTTTCGCTTTTCTATTTCACTTGGAGCTCGGACCACCTCATCAACGTGTTTTGAGGTTATGTACTTCTACCTCCGAAACAGCTCTTTCCCCAGACATAACACTCCCGTGCCAGTTCATCACACTACATGACAGTACACACCAACAATGCAAATACAATTTCTTCCTACAACTGCCCGTTTCTACTCGCACCTCGTTTCCTTTGTTTCTGTACCCACGGCGACGGTCGACCGCCGCGTGCATTTGGTTACCCCGTTTGCCGCGTGGCGGCACTTGGTTACACCGTTTGCCGCGTGGCGGCACTCGGGTCGTCGCGTCCGCCTCGGCAAAAAGGCGGGCACCACGGCACAGTCGAGAGGGGAACTTTTTTCCATTAGCAACATACCTAGGGTTTCACGAAATATCGAGTGCCGTGTCCCACGAGGCGATTTTCGGACGATTCGCGGCTTCAGGCTGCACGACCGTACGCTATTTTCACCATTAGTGGTGGTCCGCACATTTTTCCTATATAGTCCGGATTTTCAAAGTTTCAACCGTGCTCTGGTTTCCCTTCAAACGCATAAATCTTTCGCCTTTTACTAAAGATTTCCGTGGAGGGGAACATTTGATGAGTCTTTAAACAATTTTTTGTTGTGCCCAGTGTTTACACACTGGGCCGGTTACCGTTAAACCACTGGGCCCGGGGGTGAGGCGGGGAGGGGGAAATCTGAAAAATCGAATTGGACAAGTATCGTTCATGGGAATTTTTTTTTTCTTTTTTCAACTATTACCATGCACAATTACGTACCTTCCTTCCGCACTTTCAAGACGGTGGGGTTGTTCGCCAAGGCACCGTAAACTTGAGACCTACGAATGCATTACATACCATACACAGATGAAAAAAAAAAAAAAAATTACACTTCACTGTACATAATTCTTAACACTACTTCACAACTACTAAGTTGAAATTTTTTCACCGGGACAGCGCGAACGCAGTCCCGACTACCAAAAATTACGCGCCCGAGTTACCCACATTTGGGGTAATCGCAGAGGTCAGCTCAACCGAAGTGCAAGGGAAGAGCCTCACCCTGGGGGAACCCCCTGCTTGATCAGGGTAGCCCCTACGCCAGGTAAGTATGCTGCGCAGTGTTTCGCTTTTCTATTTCACTTGGAGCTCGGACCACCTCATCAACGTGTTTTGAGGTTATGTACTTCTACCTCCGAAACAGCTCTTTCCCCAGACATAACACTCCCGTGCCAGTTCATCACACTACATGACAGTACACACCAACAATGCAAATACAATTTCTTCCTACAACTGCCCGTTTCTACTCGCACCTCGTTTCCTTTGTTTCTGTACCCACGGCGACGGTCGACCGCCGCGTGCATTTGGTTACCCCGTTTGCCGCGTGGCGGCACTTGGTTACACCGTTTGCCGCGTGGCGGCACTCGGGTCGTCGCGTCCGCCTCGGCAAAAAGGCGGGCACCACGGCACAGTCGAGAGGGGAACTTTTTTCCATTAGCAACATACCTAGGGTTTCACGAAATATCGAGTGCCGTGTCCCACGAGGCGATTTTCGGACGATTCGCGGCTTCAGGCTGCACGACCGTACGCTATTTTCACCATTAGTGGTGGTCCGCACATTTTTCCTATATAGTCCGGATTTTCAAAGTTTCAACCGTGCTCTGGTTTCCCTTCAAACGCATAAATCTTTCGCCTTTTACTAAAGATTTCCGTGGAGGGGAACATTTGATGAGTCTTTAAACAATTTTTTGTTGTGCCCAGTGTTTACACACTGGGCCGGTTACCGTTAAACCACTGGGCCCGGGGGTGAGGCGGGGAGGGGGAAATCTGAAAAATCGAATTGGACAAGTATCGTTCATGGGAATTTTTTTTTTCTTTTTTCAACTATTACCATGCACAATTACGTACCTTCCTTCCGCACTTTCAAGACGGTGGGGTTGTTCGCCAAGGCACCGTAAACTTGAGACCTACGAATGCATTACATACCATACACAGATGAAAAAAAAAAAAAAAATTACACTTCACTGTACATAATTCTTAACACTACTTCACAACTACTAAGTTGAAATTTTTTCACCGGGACAGCGCGAACGCAGTCCCGACTACCAAAAATTACGCGCCCGAGTTACCCACATTTGGGGTAATCGCAGAGGTCAGCTCAACCGAAGTGCAAGGGAAGAGCCTCACCCTGGGGGAACCCCCTGCTTGATCAGGGTAGCCCCTACGCCAGGTAAGTATGCTGCGCAGTGTTTCGCTTTTCTATTTCACTTGGAGCTCGGACCACCTCATCAACGTGTTTTGAGGTTATGTACTTCTACCTCCGAAACAGCTCTTTCCCCAGACATAACACTCCCGTGCCAGTTCATCACACTACATGACAGTACACACCAACAATGCAAATACAATTTCTTCCTACAACTGCCCGTTTCTACTCGCACCTCGTTTCCTTTGTTTCTGTACCCACGGCGACGGTCGACCGCCGCGTGCATTTGGTTACCCCGTTTGCCGCGTGGCGGCACTTGGTTACACCGTTTGCCGCGTGGCGGCACTCGGGTCGTCGCGTCCGCCTCGGCAAAAAGGCGGGCACCACGGCACAGTCGAGAGGGGAACTTTTTTCCATTAGCAACATACCTAGGGTTTCACGAAATATCGAGTGCCGTGTCCCACGAGGCGATTTTCGGACGATTCGCGGCTTCAGGCTGCACGACCGTACGCTATTTTCACCATTAGTGGTGGTCCGCACATTTTTCCTATATAGTCCGGATTTTCAAAGTTTCAACCGTGCTCTGGTTTCCCTTCAAACGCATAAATCTTTCGCCTTTTACTAAAGATTTCCGTGGAGGGGAACATTTGATGAGTCTTTAAACAATTTTTTGTTGTGCCCAGTGTTTACACACTGGGCCGGTTACCGTTAAACCACTGGGCCCGGGGGTGAGGCGGGGAGGGGGAAATCTGAAAAATCGAATTGGACAAGTATCGTTCATGGGAATTTTTTTTTTCTTTTTTCAACTATTACCATGCACAATTACGTACCTTCCTTCCGCACTTTCAAGACGGTGGGGTTGTTCGCCAAGGCACCGTAAACTTGAGACCTACGAATGCATTACATACCATACACAGATGAAAAAAAAAAAAAAAATTACACTTCACTGTACATAATTCTTAACACTACTTCACAACTACTAAGTTGAAATTTTTTCACCGGGACAGCGCGAACGCAGTCCCGACTACCAAAAATTACGCGCCCGAGTTACCCACATTTGGGGTAATCGCAGAGGTCAGCTCAACCGAAGTGCAAGGGAAGAGCCTCACCCTGGGGGAACCCCCTGCTTGATCAGGGTAGCCCCTACGCCAGGTAAGTATGCTGCGCAGTGTTTCGCTTTTCTATTTCACTTGGAGCTCGGACCACCTCATCAACGTGTTTTGAGGTTATGTACTTCTACCTCCGAAACAGCTCTTTCCCCAGACATAACACTCCCGTGCCAGTTCATCACACTACATGACAGTACACACCAACAATGCAAATACAATTTCTTCCTACAACTGCCCGTTTCTACTCGCACCTCGTTTCCTTTGTTTCTGTACCCACGGCGACGGTCGACCGCCGCGTGCATTTGGTTACCCCGTTTGCCGCGTGGCGGCACTTGGTTACACCGTTTGCCGCGTGGCGGCACTCGGGTCGTCGCGTCCGCCTCGGCAAAAAGGCGGGCACCACGGCACAGTCGAGAGGGGAACTTTTTTCCATTAGCAACATACCTAGGGTTTCACGAAATATCGAGTGCCGTGTCCCACGAGGCGATTTTCGGACGATTCGCGGCTTCAGGCTGCACGACCGTACGCTATTTTCACCATTAGTGGTGGTCCGCACATTTTTCCTATATAGTCCGGATTTTCAAAGTTTCAACCGTGCTCTGGTTTCCCTTCAAACGCATAAATCTTTCGCCTTTTACTAAAGATTTCCGTGGAGGGGAACATTTGATGAGTCTTTAAACAATTTTTTGTTGTGCCCAGTGTTTACACACTGGGCCGGTTACCGTTAAACCACTGGGCCCGGGGGTGAGGCGGGGAGGGGGAAATCTGAAAAATCGAATTGGACAAGTATCGTTCATGGGAATTTTTTTTTTCTTTTTTCAACTATTACCATGCACAATTACGTACCTTCCTTCCGCACTTTCAAGACGGTGGGGTTGTTCGCCAAGGCACCGTAAACTTGAGACCTACGAATGCATTACATACCATACACAGATGAAAAAAAAAAAAAAAATTACACTTCACTGTACATAATTCTTAACACTACTTCACAACTACTAAGTTGAAATTTTTTCACCGGGACAGCGCGAACGCAGTCCCGACTACCAAAAATTACGCGCCCGAGTTACCCACATTTGGGGTAATCGCAGAGGTCAGCTCAACCGAAGTGCAAGGGAAGAGCCTCACCCTGGGGGAACCCCCTGCTTGATCAGGGTAGCCCCTACGCCAGGTAAGTATGCTGCGCAGTGTTTCGCTTTTCTATTTCACTTGGAGCTCGGACCACCTCATCAACGTGTTTTGAGGTTATGTACTTCTACCTCCGAAACAGCTCTTTCCCCAGACATAACACTCCCGTGCCAGTTCATCACACTACATGACAGTACACACCAACAATGCAAATACAATTTCTTCCTACAACTGCCCGTTTCTACTCGCACCTCGTTTCCTTTGTTTCTGTACCCACGGCGACGGTCGACCGCCGCGTGCATTTGGTTACCCCGTTTGCCGCGTGGCGGCACTTGGTTACACCGTTTGCCGCGTGGCGGCACTCGGGTCGTCGCGTCCGCCTCGGCAAAAAGGCGGGCACCACGGCACAGTCGAGAGGGGAACTTTTTTCCATTAGCAACATACCTAGGGTTTCACGAAATATCGAGTGCCGTGTCCCACGAGGCGATTTTCGGACGATTCGCGGCTTCAGGCTGCACGACCGTACGCTATTTTCACCATTAGTGGTGGTCCGCACATTTTTCCTATATAGTCCGGATTTTCAAAGTTTCAACCGTGCTCTGGTTTCCCTTCAAACGCATAAATCTTTCGCCTTTTACTAAAGATTTCCGTGGAGGGGAACATTTGATGAGTCTTTAAACAATTTTTTGTTGTGCCCAGTGTTTACACACTGGGCCGGTTACCGTTAAACCACTGGGCCCGGGGGTGAGGCGGGGAGGGGGAAATCTGAAAAATCGAATTGGACAAGTATCGTTCATGGGAATTTTTTTTTTCTTTTTTCAACTATTACCATGCACAATTACGTACCTTCCTTCCGCACTTTCAAGACGGTGGGGTTGTTCGCCAAGGCACCGTAAACTTGAGACCTACGAATGCATTACATACCATACACAGATGAAAAAAAAAAAAAAAATTACACTTCACTGTACATAATTCTTAACACTACTTCACAACTACTAAGTTGAAATTTTTTCACCGGGACAGCGCGAACGCAGTCCCGACTACCAAAAATTACGCGCCCGAGTTACCCACATTTGGGGTAATCGCAGAGGTCAGCTCAACCGAAGTGCAAGGGAAGAGCCTCACCCTGGGGGAACCCCCTGCTTGATCAGGGTAGCCCCTACGCCAGGTAAGTATGCTGCGCAGTGTTTCGCTTTTCTATTTCACTTGGAGCTCGGACCACCTCATCAACGTGTTTTGAGGTTATGTACTTCTACCTCCGAAACAGCTCTTTCCCCAGACATAACACTCCCGTGCCAGTTCATCACACTACATGACAGTACACACCAACAATGCAAATACAATTTCTTCCTACAACTGCCCGTTTCTACTCGCACCTCGTTTCCTTTGTTTCTGTACCCACGGCGACGGTCGACCGCCGCGTGCATTTGGTTACCCCGTTTGCCGCGTGGCGGCACTTGGTTACACCGTTTGCCGCGTGGCGGCACTCGGGTCGTCGCGTCCGCCTCGGCAAAAAGGCGGGCACCACGGCACAGTCGAGAGGGGAACTTTTTTCCATTAGCAACATACCTAGGGTTTCACGAAATATCGAGTGCCGTGTCCCACGAGGCGATTTTCGGACGATTCGCGGCTTCAGGCTGCACGACCGTACGCTATTTTCACCATTAGTGGTGGTCCGCACATTTTTCCTATATAGTCCGGATTTTCAAAGTTTCAACCGTGCTCTGGTTTCCCTTCAAACTGCTCTTAGGTGCTACTCTGAGTGGTTTGCAGGGATTTCCTTAGTTAATTCGAGTTTTCCTCGCGTGCTTTTATAATCCGACCAGTCGTTTCTGGTGCGAAGACTTGCTGCTGGGTGCATATCCGGATCTGGTAACTCTCAGCAGCAAGCAACAGGGTCCCCCCCTGGGCATTGCTGGGGGGACTCCGCAGAAATAAATTCAACCCTCGGGTTCCACTAATTATTATTTTATTTTTATTTACAAGTTCTACTCAGCATCACTCCTATTATATTCACTCCATCTTCTTCCACCTTTAACTGACTGCTGACTGCTGCTGCTGCTTCCTGGGGCTGTCACCAGGTGGCCGAGAAGAGTAGTTCCTCCCAGGTGTGGCTCTTGGCCTGCCGACTTGATTGTTTCTCGTCGGCATGGCCGAGGGGGGGTCCGGGGAGGACCCGCCCCTGGGGGACTCCGACTTTGAGGGCCGACTCCAACCGCCATTGAGGGACTACACCAGGCCTCCTGGTGGCCACCGAGACCGGACGGGTGCCTCGGGCGATGCTGGAGCAGAGGGATGCTCGCCGCCCCCCACCCCCAGCCGGACCGGGATCCGCACCCAGGAGCGCTGCACGAAGGTGTCGGAGTCCAAGCATCACCAGATGGTGCCACCTGGCTTCTGCTCCGACACCCCCTTCACCCCGGACGTCACCATGGCAGCAACCCTCACCACCACGACCACCACCATGACGACCACGACAGTTTGCACTTTCACCCCCTCTGCTTCTCACCCCATCTCCTCACCATTCTCAGCGCCTTCCCCCTCACTGCCACTCATCCCTGTCGAGCCTGCGGCCCCCCGGGACGTGCCGATGGACACCGGCTTCAGCCTCCCCCGCCGGACGGTGAAGCGGCCGAGGATGGGGCGCGCCGAGGACCGCACCTCCATCTCCAACCGGTTTGGCGCCCTCGAGCTCGACTCCGCCGGCGAGGAGGGGACCTCGTCCCGGGACTCGTCACCTGCACCATCCACGTCATCCCGCATCTCACACCTCACCCGCCGCACCACCCCCCGACCGACTACGACCGCCGCGACTCAGCCATCGACCTCCGCTGCTCGTCAGCCGTCGCCTCGACCATCCACCTCCGCATCTGCACCTGGACCCCGCACCCGGCCTCCCACCCAACCTGCTGCCGCCCCCGCATCTGCCTCCGCCGCCGCCACCGTCAAGCCTACCCGCATGCCGCCCATCGGCTGCCGCCTCCCCATCACCACCAGCCCCTTCACCCTGGCCCAATCGTTTCAGTCGCTCCTTTCTGGCAAGCTATCCATCACCTCCGTCGACGGCCGCACCTCCTTTTACACTTCTAACGCCGCTGATCACACCTTCCTATACAACCACCTCACCCAGCTCGGCCATCAGCCTTTCACGCACCTGCGACAGGACGAGAAGGGGGACCGACTCGTCCTGAAGCGTCTCCCACTCACCACTACCCCCGAGGAGGTGCACGCCGCCCTCCTCGACCTGGACCTACCCGTTGCTTCCGTCACTCCGCTCCGCGTCACCGACACCGCCACGACCCGTCCGTTCCTGGTTAATACTCACCACCTGGGGGAGGCAGCTCCCTTCCTGGCTCTACGCTCCCTGGGCTGCTGGGTGGTCTCCGTCGAACGCTATCGTGGCAGCGGGCGGGTCCCGCAGTGTTACCGGTGCCAGCAGGCCGGCCACCCATCCACACGCTGCGAGAGGCCGGTGGCCTGTTTCAAGTGTGCCGGGCCCCACCGGTCCCGCGAGTGCACTTCGACGACTCCGAAGTGCGTCAATTGCGGCGAGGCGCACTTCGCGACTTCCATGGACTGCCGGGTGAACCAGGCCTACCTCAGACGCCACCCCCCCCGACAACAGCCTGAGGCCACCCCGGCACCGCGACCGCGACCGCCAAACTTGACCGACGCTCGTGCCTTTCCCGCCGTCACCTCCAACGCCTGGACTCGGCGCGGTTCCGCCGCCGCCACCCTGTTCCCCTCCCGCGACGGGCCATCTCCATCTGCACCTCAGGGCCCCTCATCTCACCGACCGGACGCTGACGACACTTCATTCACCGCGATCATACGTGACCTCATCCAGCTGTTTCGGCAGTACTTTCCCTTCATTCGCCGCACCCTGACCGCCCTGTCCCATGCCAAGTCCCCTTCGGAGAGATTCGAGGTGCTCCTCCAAGCGCTTCTGGGTCTCTTCGATGGATCCCCCGCCGCCCCTTAAGCTCCTAGTCTGGAACGCCTTTTCTTTGCTCCCTAAGCTTCTCGACTTCCTTCACCTCGTCGACGAGCACTCACCCGATGTCGTGTTCCTATCAGAGACCTGGCTGACCCCCGCTGTACCCCTCCGCGTCCCGGGATATGCCGTCCACCGCTCCGACCGTGATGGTCGGGGGGGTGGGGTGGCACTCCTGGTGCGCGACACCTTCACCCATCACCGCCGACACATTCCACCTTCACCCGCGACTGAGGCTGTGGCCGTGCGCCTGTTCGGACAGCCCTACTCCCTGACTCTAGTCTCCGTGTATCTCCCACCCCAATTTGCCTTCCCCTCTGCCGCCGTTGTCGCCCTCGGTCGGCTCGATGCCCATGTCGTGCTGGCCGGGGACTTCAACGCCACCCATCCCTACTGGGGCTGCGTCGCGGCCAACCGCCGAGGCAGCTCCCTCCGTCAGCTCCTCCGGCGTACTAACCTCTCCATCTGCGCCCCCGCCACCCCCACATTCTTCCCCGCTCAGCACCACCGTCATCCCAGTATCATCGACCTCGCCCTCACCACACCGCTCCCCATCATCTCTGGTCTCACCACGCTCACCGCCGGGGCCTCGGATCACCTGCCCGTCCTCGGCTCCCTTCACTTCTACCCCCATTCCAACCCGCACCTTCCCCGCTTCGACTTCCGCAACGCCGACTGGAATGGGTTCCAGACCACCCTCTCATCATCACTCGACCTCACCCTCCCCTTCGACACCCCCGACCGTCTCGACGCCAACGTCGTGTCATTCACCCGGGCCGTCTCTGCGGCCGCCTCCGCTCACATTCCGCTGGCCACTCCAAGTACCCGCATCACCCCCTTCCCGCCTTACCTGCGTGACGCCGTGGTCCTGCGCGACCGCTTCCGCGGCCTGTGGCAGGCCAACCGGTCCCCGTTGACACGGATGGTGTTCCTCCTGCTGCGGGGCCGGTGCCGCCGGATGGTCGCGGCGTGGAAGGCGCATTTGGAGACCCGGCGTCTCGGCTCCCTCGCCTCTGCATCCGGCTCTCTGTGGACCTACGTCCGGCGCCTCCGATCGGTCCCCACCACTATTCCCCCACTCACCCACCCGGCCGGGGTGGCGGAGACTGCCCCTGAGCGATCGGAGGCGGTCGCTGCCTACCTCGCGACCACGTTTGCCTCCGCTGACCCCCCCACCCTCTCCTCCGAGTCTTCGGACGACGGGGACACACCCCCCCCCCCTCGCACATCACGTCACTCTGCCCGTTCTTCCGGACTCTCTGCCATTCCCTCTCGCCACGCCATCGGAGGTGCGCACACTCCTCCTCCGTCTCAAGCCCCCTTCTGCCCCCGGTTCCGACTCTCTGCCTGCACCCGTCCTCCGTGCTCTTCCTCGGAAGGCGACGGTCTTCCTTACCCGCATCATCAACGCGATGTTCCTTCTCTGTCATTTCCCCACCCCTTGGAAAGTGGCCATTGTCTCACCCATACCCAAACCCGGGAAGCCCCCTTCCCTACCATCATCGTACCGCCCCATTTCTCTTCTACCCATCATCTCTAAGGTCGCAGAGCGGACCATTCTCACACGCCTTCTCCTTCACGTCAACCTCTTGCATCTTCTCCCCCATCACCAGTTCGGTTTCCGCAAACGTCACTCCACCTCCCACGCCATCGCCCGTGTGGAGGTGCTGGCTGTCCAAGGTTTCGCACGGCGCCAACACACGGGCATGGTGCTTCTGGACCTTGCCCGGGCATTTGATTCCGTGCCCCATTCACAACTCATTCACCGTCTCTCCGCCACCGACCTTCCACCTCATCTCATACGCCTCATCTGCTCGTTCCTGGGGGGTCGTACCTTCCGGGTTCGGGTGGAGGGCGAACTCTCCGACCCCCGTCACATCATGGCCGGCGTCCCCCAGGGCGCCATCCTTTCACCCCTTCTCTTCACCCTTCACATCGCCGACCTGCAACCACCACCTGGCACTCACCTGGTTCAGTACGCCGATGACACTTGCCTCCTCGCTTCCTCCGTCTCCGAGCGGATGCTCGGCGACCGCCTGAGCCGCGGGCTCACATCACTCTCTACTCAGTTCCTCGCGCACGGCATCGGGCTGAACTGCTCGAAGACCCAATCCATTCTCTTCTCACGCATCCACCCACGCCAGGACCACCCCCCACGAGTTTCCAGCACTGCCATCCCCTGGTCACCCGAGGTCCGCTATCTGGGGGTGACCCTGGACAGTACCTTCACTTTCATCCCGCACCTTGCTTCCATGAAGACTCAATCCAGGGCGGTCTTGGCGCAGCTGGCACCGATACTGCGACCCTCATCTGGCACCCCCCTCCCGGTTCGCATCACCGCATTTCATTCCTACGTCATCCCACGCTTCACCTACGCATCCCCCGTGTGGGTTCATTCATCCCGTTTCAACCTTCGCCCCATTACCCGCACCTACTTCCTGGGGATTCGTCTCCTTCTCGGACTCCCCCGCGCCACCTCCAGGCTGACTCTCCTGGCAGACTCCGGCCTGCCCCACCTTCACCCTCTCCTTCGCTCCATGACAACTTACTTCCTACGCCGATGCCGACGCAGCGACAACCCCCTCATCCTTCAACTTGCGGAGCCGCTGCCTCCTGCACCCCACCCACGACGACCGCTCTTTTCGACTGACCACTTACGCGACGACTCCGACGACGACGCTGACGACGTCCCGGCGGCCGGTGGGCCCGGTAGATGACGGCGTAGACCTCCACGTCCACCGGTAGCCTCCGCGGACCCGCCACCATAGTTCACCATCTACATCGCCACTCCGTCTTCTTCCCATCGTCATCAGCATCGCCGTTTTCTCCGCGCGGCCTCCATCAGCTGCGCGGCTCCTGGATCAGCATCTCTTCACCCCCAGCAGTCCCTCACCCCCCCCTCCACCCAACAAGTAGCCGGGACCTTCAAGAACCTCCGTGTTGGCGGGGTCCAGCAGCATCGTCATGTTCTTCATCTTTGTGTTTATGTTCTGTACAGTGTTCTTGTCCACTGCCTTGTATGTATCTTTATGTATTAAATGATGTTTTTGTGTGTGGGCCCCTAGGGGCCCCACTTATTAAAAAAAAAAAAAAAAAAAAAAAAAAAAAAAAAAAAAAAAAAAAAAAAAAAAAAAAACTAAAGATTTCCGTGGAGGGGAACATTTGATGAGTCTTTAAACAATTTTTTGTTGTGCCCAGTGTTTACACACTGGGCCGGTTACCGTTAAACCACTGGGCCCGGGGGTGAGGCGGGGAGGGGGAAATCTGAAAAATCGAATTGGACAAGTATCGTTCATGGGAATTTTTTTTTTCTTTTTTCAACTATTACCATGCACAATTACGTACCTTCCTTCCGCACTTTCAAGACGGTGGGGTTGTTCGCCAAGGCACCGTAAACTTGAGACCTACGAATGCATTACATACCATACACAGATGAAAAAAAAAAAAAAAATTACACTTCACTGTACATAATTCTTAACACTACTTCACAACTACTAAGTTGAAATTTTTTCACCGGGACAGCGCGAACGCAGTCCCGACTACCAAAAATTACGCGCCCGAGTTACCCACATTTGGGGTAATCGCAGAGGTCAGCTCAACCGAAGTGCAAGGGAAGAGCCTCACCCTGGGGGAACCCCCTGCTTGATCAGGGTAGCCCCTACGCCAGGTAAGTATGCTGCGCAGTGTTTCGCTTTTCTATTTCACTTGGAGCTCGGACCACCTCATCAACGTGTTTTGAGGTTATGTACTTCTACCTCCGAAACAGCTCTTTCCCCAGACATAACACTCCCGTGCCAGTTCATCACACTACATGACAGTACACACCAACAATGCAAATACAATTTCTTCCTACAACTGCCCGTTTCTACTCGCACCTCGTTTCCTTTGTTTCTGTACCCACGGCGACGGTCGACCGCCGCGTGCATTTGGTTACCCCGTTTGCCGCGTGGCGGCACTTGGTTACACCGTTTGCCGCGTGGCGGCACTCGGGTCGTCGCGTCCGCCTCGGCAAAAAGGCGGGCACCACGGCACAGTCGAGAGGGGAACTTTTTTCCATTAGCAACATACCTAGGGTTTCACGAAATATCGAGTGCCGTGTCCCACGAGGCGATTTTCGGACGATTCGCGGCTTCAGGCTGCACGACCGTACGCTATTTTCACCATTAGTGGTGGTCCGCACATTTTTCCTATATAGTCCGGATTTTCAAAGTTTCAACCGTGCTCTGGTTTCCCTTCAAACGCATAAATCTTTCGCCTTTTACTAAAGATTTCCGTGGAGGGGAACATTTGATGAGTCTTTAAACAATTTTTTGTTGTGCCCAGTGTTTACACACTGGGCCGGTTACCGTTAAACCACTGGGCCCGGGGGTGAGGCGGGGAGGGGGAAATCTGAAAAATCGAATTGGACAAGTATCGTTCATGGGAATTTTTTTTTTCTTTTTTCAACTATTACCATGCACAATTACGTACCTTCCTTCCGCACTTTCAAGACGGTGGGGTTGTTCGCCAAGGCACCGTAAACTTGAGACCTACGAATGCATTACATACCATACACAGATGAAAAAAAAAAAAAAAATTACACTTCACTGTACATAATTCTTAACACTACTTCACAACTACTAAGTTGAAATTTTTTCACCGGGACAGCGCGAACGCAGTCCCGACTACCAAAAATTACGCGCCCGAGTTACCCACATTTGGGGTAATCGCAGAGGTCAGCTCAACCGAAGTGCAAGGGAAGAGCCTCACCCTGGGGGAACCCCCTGCTTGATCAGGGTAGCCCCTACGCCAGGTAAGTATGCTGCGCAGTGTTTCGCTTTTCTATTTCACTTGGAGCTCGGACCACCTCATCAACGTGTTTTGAGGTTATGTACTTCTACCTCCGAAACAGCTCTTTCCCCAGACATAACACTCCCGTGCCAGTTCATCACACTACATGACAGTACACACCAACAATGCAAATACAATTTCTTCCTACAACTGCCCGTTTCTACTCGCACCTCGTTTCCTTTGTTTCTGTACCCACGGCGACGGTCGACCGCCGCGTGCATTTGGTTACCCCGTTTGCCGCGTGGCGGCACTTGGTTACACCGTTTGCCGCGTGGCGGCACTCGGGTCGTCGCGTCCGCCTCGGCAAAAAGGCGGGCACCACGGCACAGTCGAGAGGGGAACTTTTTTCCATTAGCAACATACCTAGGGTTTCACGAAATATCGAGTGCCGTGTCCCACGAGGCGATTTTCGGACGATTCGCGG
Organism: Bacillus rossius redtenbacheri; assembly: GCF_032445375.1. NCBI lineage: Eukaryota > Metazoa > Arthropoda > Insecta > Phasmatodea > Bacillidae > Bacillus > Bacillus rossius. The sequence goes on from NW_026962299.1 coordinate 79,438, forward strand.
CTTCAGGCTGCACGACCGTACGCTATTTTCACCATTAGTGGTGGTCCGCACATTTTTCCTATATAGTCCGGATTTTCAAAGTTTCAACCGTGCTCTGGTTTCCCTTCAAAGGCATCAAACTGTTCAGGGGAATTTTTTAAAAGCTTTTTGAAGCAAATCTGAGCACTTTTGGCCATTAACTAACTGGTTTCCTTTCAGCAATTTCAGCGAGCCGCCGAGACCTGCTGCTGCTAGTTCCTGAGTCGACCACCAGGAGTGCTCTTGTGTAGATCTAGTTCTTAGATCCTAGATCTTCTTCTTGTGAGTGCTGTGCGCCACCGAGTCGCGGCCTATTGGGGCGGCTGAGGGGGGAGTTTGGAATGGACTCCCTCCCGATGAAGCCAAACCAGGGCGGGGGCGACCTCGGTCAGAGGCCATCGGCCGAGGCCACTTCTTGTGACTCCCGGCAACCAAGTTGTAGCCTATTGGGGAGGCCGAGGGGAGAGTTTGGAATGGACTCTCTCCCGATGACGCCGAACCAGGGCGGGGACGACTTTGGTCCGAGGCCCTCGGCCGAGGCCGGTTCTGGCGATGAGATGACTACTGACAATCGGCCACCCCAGCCACGACAATACTGTGGACCGCATCGCCAGCGCTTGGAGACCATGCAAGTCGGGTCTGGGGAGGCGGGCGCTGCTGGGGTCGGGGGGGTGGCTCCGCCTCCCTCCCCCGCGCCGGCCGGGCTGCGCACCCAGACTGTTTGCATTAAGGTCAGCGAGACGAAACATCTTCACGGCCTGGACGTCTCCACCATCCTCGCTCTGCCTACGACTACCTCTGCTCCAACACCACCAACTGTGACTACTACTACCACCACGGCCTGCATCACTTCACCGATCATGTCTCCTGCGCCTTCTCTTCCGCTGTTGCCGACCGACTCACCGCCTGCCGCCGTTCCTCCTGCTGCGACTGCTACTCCCATGGACACCGGCTTCATCGTTCCCACGAAGACCGTCAAGCGCGCCCACCCCGACCAGCACTCCTCCGACGATGCCGTCCCTACCAGCAACCGCTACGACAGTCTCCTCAGTCTACCGGATACCGACACCGACGACGGCGCTGGGGCTGCCTCCTCGGACCGACCCTTGACTGCCAAGCCCCGCCGCAAGCAGCATGCTAAACGGCACCGGCCCGACACGCAACCTCCTCCTGTGCCCTTCACCACTCTCCCGGGCCCCTCTTCGACGAGTCCCAGCTCATCTCGTGCTCCACCCCGCCCTCCAGCCTCGCAGCCTCGTGCCTCCTCCTCGGCGGCGCCTCGCCCGCCTACCTCCACTCCTCGCACGCCTCGCATGCCTCCGATCGCCTGCCTTCTCACGCCCACAGCCGGCCCCTTCGCCACTGCACAACGTTTTCAGTCTCTCCTCTCCGGTCCTCTCTCTGTCACCTCCGTCAATGACCGCACCTCCTTTTATACCAGCAACCCTCAGGACCACCAGCTCCTATTTGACGAACTCCAACGCCTCGGATATAAACCCTACACCCATCTCCGCCCCGACGAGCGTGCCGATCGAGTTGTGATCAAGAAACTCCCTCTCTCCACGACGGCTGACGAGGTCACCCAGTCCCTGCTCGACCTGCACCTACCTGTGGCATCTGTGGTGGCCATGCGCACCTCTCCTACTTCAACGACCCGGCCTTTCCTGGTCACTACATCCGGTCTGGGTGAGGCAGCCCCCTTCCTGAAGTTGAAGACATTGGGCTGCTGGGTGGTGGCAGTTGAGAAATACCGCGGCTCGGGGCGCGTACCTCAGTGCTACCGCTGCCAGCGGCCTGGACACCCGTCCTCCCGATGCCACCGGGACCTCGCCTGTTTCAAGTGCGCTGGGCCCCACTGGTCTCGGGACTGCACCTCGACTACCCGACGCTGCACGCTCTGTGACGGGGCCCACTTCGCTACTTCCACTGACTGTCGCGTGATTCAGGCTTACCTGCGCCGACACCCTCAACGACTCACTGACGCCACGACGACTGCCGTGGGGACCGGGCCCTCTGTCCCGTCCCTGTCCGATCCCAAGACGTTTCCTGCTCTCTCCACCAATGCTTGGGCACGCCCTCCCCCCGTTGTACCGGTTGTTCCCCCCTCTGCCACCTCGCACCCTCCTCCTTCCGCTCCTTCTTCTGACTCTCGACCGCTTGCCTCCGACTCAGACTGCTCGTCGCTTTCATCCCTCATTCACGACTTCATTTCATTCATCCGACAGTACCTCCCGCTCATCCGGACTGTCCTGACGGCACTCTCCCGAGCCCGCACCTCCACCGAGAAGTTCGAAGTGCTCCTCCAGGCCCTTCTGAATTTCTTCGATGGATCCCGCCCCTCCCCTTAGTGTCCTCATCTGGAACGTCTTTTCCCTCCTCCCTAAGCTCCACGACCTTTTGCACCTGCTCCACGAGCGATCGCCCGACGTCGTGTTCCTTTCTGAGACCTGGCTCTCCCCCTCTGCCCCCGTCCTGGTCCCCGGGTATGCGGTCCACCGTGCCGATCGCGATGGTCGGGGCGGGGGGGTGGCGTTACTCGTCCGCAACACCATTTCACATCATCGCCGTCGCATCCCTTCTTCCCCCGCGGCCGAGGCGGTTGCTGTGCGCTTGCACGGCCTCCCGTACTCCCTGACCTTGGTATCCTTGTACCTCCCCCCTCAGTTCGCCTTTCCCACGGCCGACGTTGTCGCCCTCGGTCGGCTCGACGCCCACGTCGTGCTGGCCGGGGACTTCAACGCCACCCATCCCTTCTGGGGCTGTGCCGCCGCAAACCGGCGGGGCAGCTCCCTCCGGCAACTCCTTCGGCGTACTCCTCTCTCTCTTTATGCCCCTCCGACCCCGACATTTTTTCCGGCCCAGCTCAACCGGCAACCCAGCATCATCGACTTTGCACTGTCCACGCCCCTCCCCATTCTCTCGGATCTCACCACCATCGCCTCCGGCACCTCCGACCACTTGCCTGTTCTTGCCACACTTCACTTTCACCCCCATTCTAACCCCCACCTCCCCCGCTTCGATTTTCCCAAGGCCGACTGGGGCGGTTTTCAGCGTTCCCTCTCCGCTGCCATTGACCTGTCTGTTCCGTTCGATACCCCTGCCCGCCTTGACGCCAACGTTCTCTCGCTGACCGACGCCATTTCCGCGGCCGCCTCTGCCAACATACCTCTGGTTCCCCCCCGTCCCCTTGTCGACCCATTTCCGCCTTACCTCCGGGACGCCTTGTCCTTGCGCAACCGCTTCCGCGTCCTCTGGCAGGCTAGTCGTTCCCTGCTGCACCGGCGGGTGTACCTGGTGCTGCGGGGGCGCTGCCGGCGATTGGTCGCGGAGTGGAGGGCCCGTCTGGAGACTCGGCGTCTCCAATCCCTCTCTGCTTGCTCCGGCTCCCTCTGGTCTCACGTCCGTCGTCTCCGCTCGGTTCCTACCACCATCCCCCCGCTGACCACCCCCACGGGTGTGGCGGAAACGGCCTCGGAGCGATCCGAGGCGGTGGCCGCCTACCTGGCGACCACCTTCGCATCCGCACCCGGCCCTTCCCTGTCCTCCGAGTCTTCGGACGACGAGGACGGGGCCCGCCTCCTGTCTCGCCACGTCACTTTGCCCCCCCTTCCGGCCACCTTCCCCCTGCCGCTCGTCACGCCTTCCGAGGTCCGCACCCTGCTCGCCCGCCTTCGGCCCCGTTCTGCTCCTGGCCACGACTCTCTGCCCTCCCCCGTGCTCCGTGCCCTACCTCGCAAGGCCCTTGTGTTTCTGACCCGTCTTTTCAACGCAATGTTCCTCCTCTGCCACTTCCCCACCCCCTGGAAAACCGCCATCGTCTCACCCATCCCCAAACCTGGCAAGCCCCCGTCTCTCCCTTCATCTTTTCGGCCCATCTCGCTTCTTCCTATTCTGTCCAAGGTCGCGGAACGGGCGATCCACCGCCGTCTCCTCTTTCAAGTCACCACCCTGGACCTTCTACCCCGCCACCAGTTCGGTTTCCGCCCCCGCCACTCGACGACCCACGCCATTGCCCGTGTGGAGCACCTGGTGGTCCAGGGATTCGCCAGGCGGCAACACACGGGCATGGTGCTTCTTGACCTCGCCCGTGCTTTCGATTCCGTTCCGCATGCCCAGCTCCTCCAGCGCCTCTCTGCCACCGACCTCTCATCTCATCTCGTCCGCCTCCTCTGCTCCTTCCTGGAGGGTCGCACCTTCCGGGTTCGGGTGGAGGGGGTCCTCTCCGGCCCCCGCCCCATCTCCGCCGGCGTCCCCCAGGGCGCCATTCTCTCACCGCTACTTTTTACCCTCCACATCTCTGATCTCAAGCCCCCTCCCGGCACCTATCTTGTCCAGTACGCCGATGATACCTGTCTCCTGGCCTCTTCAGTTTCCGAGCGGCTGCTCTGCGACCGTCTCGGCCGCGGCCTCACTTCCCTCAACAATCAGTTCCTCGCGCATGGCATCGGGCTCAATCACTCTAAATCACGATCCATCCTCTTCTCCCGACTTCATCCACACCACGACCACCCGCCAGTCATCTCCGCCGTAGCCATCCCCTGGTCGCCTCGCATCCGTTATCTGGGGGTCACCCTAGACAATACCTTTACTTTTCTGCCGCACCTCGACTCCATCCGCACCAAGTCCCGTGCCGTCATGGCTCAGCTGGCCACCGTACTCAGACCGACATCCGGCACCCCTCTCGACGTTCGTGTGACTGCCTACCGTTCCTTCGTTCTTCCCCACTTCCTCTACGCGTGCCCGGCTTGGGTCCACTCCTCTCTGTACAACCTCCGTCCGATCGCCCGGTCCTACTTTCTCGGTGCCCGCCTCCTGCTCGGTCTCCCTCGCGCCACCTTACGGCAGACCCTCCTGGACCAGACTGGGCTCCCGCACTTACACGAGCTGCTCTGCAAGGTGACTAAGAAGTTCCTCCGCCACTGCCGGCGTTCTGACAACCCCCTGATCCGACTCCTTGCAGAGCCCCTGCCTGACGCCCCTCACCCCCGCCGACCGCTCTTTACCTACGATCATTTGAGACGCCCTGACCCCGATGACGTTGACGCTGGTGCAGTCGCGGCTGGTGGGCCCGGCAGCTGACGACGGTGATCACCACGTCCACGGTTGGCTCTGAGGAATGTTACCAGGCATCATCCCATCACGATCTCTGCTCTCAGTGAACTACTGCCTACCATCGCCACTGCTCCGGACCGTCTTCATCTGCGGCCCGGCACCTTCTGCGCCCCGAGTCGCCCCCGGCAGCCCACAGAAGATTCGCCGCCCAACAAGCAGCTGGACCTCTAGGACGGTATCGTCGGAGGGGCCCCGTTTCGTCAGTGTTGAATAAAGATTGTCACCATTCGCCCTTGTGGCCATGTATTCGTGTTCTATGTTGTGTTTTATTTTATTTGTGTTCACCTGTATCCGCTTTTTATATTAAAGATGAATTTTTTGGTGGGTAACTCCCTTCAGTGGGAGTTCCCTTTGATAAAAAAAAAAAAAAAAAAAAAAAAAAAAAAACTAAAGATTTCCGTGGAGGGGAACATTTGATGAGTCTTTAAACAATTTTTTGTTGTGCCCAGTGTTTACACACTGGGCCGGTTACCGTTAAACCACTGGGCCCGGGGGTGAGGCGGGGAGGGGGAAATCTGAAAAATCGAATTGGACAAGTATCGTTCATGGGAATTTTTTTTTTCTTTTTTCAACTATTACCATGCACAATTACGTACCTTCCTTCCGCACTTTCAAGACGGTGGGGTTGTTCGCCAAGGCACCGTAAACTTGAGACCTACGAATGCATTACATACCATACACAGATGAAAAAAAAAAAAAAAATTACACTTCACTGTACATAATTCTTAACACTACTTCACAACTACTAAGTTGAAATTTTTTCACCGGGACAGCGCGAACGCAGTCCCGACTACCAAAAATTACGCGCCCGAGTTACCCACATTTGGGGTAATCGCAGAGGTCAGCTCAACCGAAGTGCAAGGGAAGAGCCTCACCCTGGGGGAACCCCCTGCTTGATCAGGGTAGCCCCTACGCCAGGTAAGTATGCTGCGCAGTGTTTCGCTTTTCTATTTCACTTGGAGCTCGGACCACCTCATCAACGTGTTTTGAGGTTATGTACTTCTACCTCCGAAACAGCTCTTTCCCCAGACATAACACTCCCGTGCCAGTTCATCACACTACATGACAGTACACACCAACAATGCAAATACAATTTCTTCCTACAACTGCCCGTTTCTACTCGCACCTCGTTTCCTTTGTTTCTGTACCCACGGCGACGGTCGACCGCCGCGTGCATTTGGTTACCCCGTTTGCCGCGTGGCGGCACTTGGTTACACCGTTTGCCGCGTGGCGGCACTCGGGTCGTCGCGTCCGCCTCGGCAAAAAGGCGGGCACCACGGCACAGTCGAGAGGGGAACTTTTTTCCATTAGCAACATACCTAGGGTTTCACGAAATATCGAGTGCCGTGTCCCACGAGGCGATTTTCGGACGATTCGCGGCTTCAGGCTGCACGACCGTACGCTATTTTCACCATTAGTGGTGGTCCGCACATTTTTCCTATATAGTCCGGATTTTCAAAGTTTCAACCGTGCTCTGGTTTCCCTTCAAACGCATAAATCTTTCGCCTTTTACTAAAGATTTCCGTGGAGGGGAACATTTGATGAGTCTTTAACAATTTTTTGTTGTGCCCAGTGTTTACACACTGGGCCGGTTACCGTTAAACCACTGGGCCCGGGGGTGAGGCGGGGAGGGGGAAATCTGAAAAATCGAATTGGACAAGTATCGTTCATGGGAATTTTTTTTTTCTTTTTTCAACTATTACCATGCACAATTACGTACCTTCCTTCCGCACTTTCAAGACGGTGGGGTTGTTCGCCAAGGCACCGTAAACTTGAGACCTACGAATGCATTACATACCATACACAGATGAAAAAAAAAAAAAAATTACACTTCACTGTACATAATTCTTAACACTACTTCACAACTACTAAGTTGAAATTTTTTCACCGGGACAGCGCGAACGCAGTCCCGACTACCAAAAATTACGCGCCCGAGTTACCCACATTTGGGGTAATCGCAGAGGTCAGCTCAACCGAAGTGCAAGGGAAGAGCCTCACCCTGGGGGAACCCCCTGCTTGATCAGGGTAGCCCCTACGCCAGGTAAGTATGCTGCGCAGTGTTTCGCTTTTCTATTTCACTTGGAGCTCGGACCACCTCATCAACGTGTTTTGAGGTTATGTACTTCTACCTCCGAAACAGCTCTTTCCCCAGACATAACACTCCCGTGCCAGTTCATCACACTACATGACAGTACACACCAACAATGCAAATACAATTTCTTCCTACAACTGCCCGTTTCTACTCGCACCTCGTTTCCTTTGTTTCTGTACCCACGGCGACGGTCGACCGCCGCGTGCATTTGGTTACCCCCGTTTGCCGCGTGGCGGCACTTGGTTACACCGTTTGCCGCGTGGCGGCACTCGGGTCGTCGCGTCCGCCTCGGCAAAAAGGCGGGCACCACGGCACAGTCGAGAGGGGAACTTTTTTCCATTAGCAACATACCTAGGGTTTCACGAAATATCGAGTGCCGTGTCCCACGAGGCGATTTTCGGACGATTCGCGGCTTCAGGCTGCACGACCGTACGCTATTTTCACCATTAGTGGTGGTCCGCACATTTTTCCTATATAGTCCGGATTTTCAAAGTTTCAACCGTGCTCTGGTTTCCCTTCAAACGCATAAATCTTTCGCCTTTTACT